>NC_048303.1:42451785-42471785 GCF_013100865.1 Trachemys scripta elegans
GGGGGAGTATAAACTGAACTTATGCCTGCATAACTTTTTTTTTTTAAATTCAAGAAGGTTTTGTTAAATAGGGATCCAGAGCAGAATGCATTTTCTTGGTATGACAGATCATAACTGTAAGCATTGTGGATTGGGACGGCTTAGAGCTTCAGAGAGCAGTGTTTTCTGTCAGTATTAGAATAAAAAATATCCTTCATCATGGGAAAGGAAAATTACTGCGGTTGAATTTTCAGTATATATACACATTCCACAAACTAGTTCCTAGTTTTTTAGAAGTGTCTGTAAAAATCTGAAGCCTTAGAAAGCATTGCAGAGTCTTGTAAAACACAACTATGCTTTAGTATTTTGTGGAGGCTTCTCCAATCTAATGTGCTGCCTGGTGTCTTTTTTTTTAGTTTACTGTGCACACCATAGCTTTGAGAGAACCATATAGTAATACTTAGCAGTCTGATTCCACTTCAAATGATCAGAGTGTTTTATAGACATTGTCTAGCTAATCTTCATGGGTTATTTGAAAGGTAGGTAACTGTTATCTCAATTTTAAAGGTGGGGAAACAGAGGTTTAAGTGACTTGATCAATACCACGGAGGCTGACTGTAAAAACTGAGATTAGAATTCAGGAGTATTTGCTCACAATTCTGTATTCAAACCACTAGGCACCATTGATACTTCTTAAAAATATGGGTGGTGCATAGGAACCTGTATATTGTTTATGTATCTGTGGAACTTCATGGAGGCCTTTTTTTTTTTTTTTTTTAACTCATTTTTGGATTATCCTATACCTGCAGGCCATGTGGGTATTCTTCTCTGAAGGGAAATTCTTGCTCTCCAGTCAAAATTGCAGCAGACCTAATCTTCTAGAAAGAAAGAATTTGAGTTAATTTTACATTCAGTCTTTTTCCCCCGAAAGATCGAAAGAAGGGGAAGAAGATGGGAGGGCATGAGAATTGGATCCACTTAATTTCCATTGGCAACATTCATTACAGTTAGAGTTTCTGCCTCCAAGACACACATGTAACTGGGTTATGATTTGGCTGATGAAACAAGAATAACAAGTTCCTTCAGCAAGCTGCTATGCCGTAACCCATCTGGAAACTTTTGACTATTGCTGATGGTAGTTGCTGGGCTGGGAGAGCAGTTCCCGACTAGGAATGGAGACCAGGTCTCCAATTTGGCATGGAATTGTTTAACATTTAATTAAGTTCAGCTTTAAAAGTTTTAGTATGATTGAACTGATATTTTCTCCTTCAACTGCCTGATTGCTGCTCTTCCAGTGCAGAATAAATGGCTTTCAAATACAGACCTGTTTGATGTTATCTGCAGGGCCAGTGGTGTTTGGATAGTTAAGGAATTTTTGATAGATACAGGTTTAAAAGGTTAGTTGGTACAGTCAGCAAAAATAGCTTGTGGGTTTGAATATATTGTCTACCTTGTGCCAATTCAGTCACACCACTCCATTAAAAATAATGGATCTTTCTAGAGGCAGGGCCCAGATAGTTGTGGCCATCTGACTGTATTACTACTCCTTCCGCTGCCACTTCATACTCAAGGTAATACCCTATGTAGGCCATGAAACCACTGAAAGCCACAATAACACATTTAGATGACCACAAATGTAGTTTTAACATACCAATTGTCAGTCTTTTCTTGCAACTTGTATGGGAAAGCTAATAATAATGCTGCCTCAAACATAATTTCTTCTAAGAATAGAACACTGAAATAAAGAAACCTCTGTTAAGTGAAAAAATGAGTATGTAAGTGTCGTAAAGAGTGGTGTATGGCGTTGGTGTCCAACTTTTTCAGCCTGATGGCTAAGTATATTTTTTAAAAAAGGGCAACAATTAGTACTCTGGGGCAAATTCTCTGCTTTTTTCTGTTCCCATTGCAGTGCCCAGGCTACTTACTTTTCTTGTCTTTTGTTTTTTAAACTACCCTTTGACTTAGCCTACTCTATATTCTCCTCAGTGGTTGAGGTAGTTCATTGCTTCCCCAAAACTAGGAATGGAGATGAGTCGTTTATTGTATAGCAATATATCTGCTGCTATTTACTATGTAGCAAAGATCCTCTAATAATGGGGTATCCACTGGGTCATGCAGTAACTTGAGTTTCTAGTTTTATATGAGAATGCAATTTCGTGGGGTACTGGAGCCACTTTCCTTTCTAGACTGATTAAATTTTGTTATGCATTAACGGAAGAAACTTGCAATGGGATTGGGGAGAAATGCTGAATCCTTCATGTCTCAGGGTGCATTTGATAACAGGTCAAGCTGTTGTCAGTCACCTTCTCTTACTTGTAGGTCATACAAAAACTAGGATTTGGTAATCATAAATGGTTAGACATACTAGATTGTGGCTACTTCCTAACCAAGTAATGCTTCTGTTTAGCCAACCTAAAAGGTTGCTTAATCATTTTAAAGCCACCTCATTCTCAATAAATCCATGCTCAAACTACCTACTCCAGAGTGAGTGAATTAGTTGATTAAAAAAACTTTCTTAAATATCTTATATCCATTTCAGATTGGTAATGGTTTTAAAAACTACTGTGAACAAAGTATGTTAAGGGCATGCGAAAATAGCACTGACATTTGCCCATAGTTTCTTTCTGATTAAATGAAAGTGACATCAGTAGATTAGAATGAGACTAAGACAATTCACATTGCAATTGTGTTAGTTTAACTTTAACAATCTTTTAACGCTCTTGTTTAAATGTAGCTGACATACCATAATTACAAATCTACAAGCCTTGATTATAGAATTTTACATCATGAACCTATGGGGAAAGTGTATTGATTTTTTTTTTTTTTTTTTTTTTTTTTGGGTAAAGCAGCCGTTTAGAAATCACCTTTCCAAAACTGTGGAATCTTCCCAAGTTTCTGCTTTTTGCCTGTAGCACTAACATTTTTAAACTGTTTTATTTTTTCTGAGGCATCATCACCGTCGTGGCCAGCTTCTTGATTCAGTCCTGTTAATTCTTCCTTTATTTGTTTTAAATACACAATTATATTAACCTGGAAGTTACAATAAACTAATACTTTCTTTTAAAATGCAAACAGAAAATCATTAAAAAAATTATTTACTTAACTAGTTTAAACTAATTCAGGATTCTGTATTTCCCCTACAAGACTTTGATGTGATATATGTAGACTTTGATGTAATATATGGGGCGTTTCAGGGAATGCGGATTCTGCTCTCTTTTGATATTAGTGATAATGTCTATTACTGACTAAATAACAAAAAACTTTACGTTAAGGCTTCATGTAGTCAAGGTATGTTACTGTTAAAACAAAAGCATTTTAAAGTAGGAAATAAAATATGAAGGGATGGGAAATAAGACTATATGAATTGTCTATAAGTAAATTCACATGTATAAAATACTTATCTCTTAAATCAGCCTCAATATCCATGCCCAGACTATAGAACAAAAACCGTACACCCATCAAGCTTAAATCATTTACACTTCTAATACGGGTGTCAAATTTTCTTAGTTCCCCCCTCACCACATAACCTTCAGTCAACCTCTAATTCACCCACTTATTACCAGAGGTACCAATATTTTTGCCTTATACCCTTAGTATACAGACTACAGGCTCAAGTCTTCCTCTTCTCCTCCCCCCCCCCCCCCCCCCCCCCCCCCCACTGAGTCAGTTTGAACATATGCCTGCTTTTTCTGTGATTCATTTTCATACTTTTAAAATGTATAGGGTTTTTTAAGTTTCAGGGAACACCAAGGCACATTTAAAAAAAAAAAATTTTTTTGTAAAGCAAAAGCATCCAGAAGCGGGGGGAGGGGGAGGAGATACCATTTATTTTATCTCCCCCCCCCTCGGTTTATGATGTACAGTATAAAGAAGGCCTAAAAGCTGTGTGGGGTTTTCTTAAGGATTATGGTTTTCTTTTTTTTTTTTTTTTTTTTTTTTTACCTTTGAACGATCAAGAATGTCAGTTCTGGCTTTGTTGAAGGATTTTCTTTTTTGAGGGGGTGCATGCAGATATGTGTCTCAGCAAATTAAATAGTCATAGCTTGTTGAATCTTTAACAAAAGTTTTTCTCCAAAATATTAATTAAATTACATATATGTTCTTCAGCTTGTACTCTCTGGTCTGCAGAGATGTTATCATTTCACTATTTTTTCCAGTCATAAGTCAAGCTATGTAATACCTGAATTTCTAATATAGTTTAAAAAAAAGGGGGGGGGGATAATCTTTTAAAAACAAACACATTTCAGCCCTCCTTTCTGCATCGTAAAGAAGTAGTTTTTTTTTTAAAGGTACCCCTTTTGCAGTCATCTTTAACTTCAAGCTAACTAAAGGCAATTTTCTCATGTCTCTTTTAAAATATGGAGCCAGTGGGGTGCCTTAGTGCTTCACAGGGTCCTTGGTTTCCCCTGTAATTTGAAATTGAAGAGCTATGCATGACTACCTGCTCCCCATAGCTCACTTAGTATTACTAGTGCACTAGCTCCTAGAAAGAAACTCAAGCCCTATTGGGCTAGGCACTGTATAAAGAGAACAGAGATGGTCCTTGCCCTGAAGTACTGATGATGTAAGTATATCTAAGCTCTTGCACTTTGTCAGATCTGATGGCCTCTGTGGGGTCTCTGATTTCCCCTCCTCCCTCTTCCTTTGCCTTGCAGAATTTAGGAATATTTAGCAGATTTACCACTTTTCCTTACCCAGTGTAGTCTGTGTATATTTTTATATACATCTGTAAGGCTGCACTAACTGTTGAAAGCATGCATTGTTATTCCAAAAGATAAAGCCAATCTTTGTAAATGTCTTTATTTTTTTTATTAGCCTATGCATTGGATTGTAAAACTTGAAACGTTCTGTAAAAGAGTTTACTATAAACATTGCGCTGTCATAGTAGAGGGACTCATCTTCATTTAGCTCTGAAACACAATCTACTATTTGAACCACCTTCCCCTCTAAATGAAAGTTGCATTTCTTTGACAGTGCCCTCTAACATAAACATATGGGCGTAAAACTTAAATAAAAAATCCAAAACAAAACACTTCACTGCATACACTTCTCCAGAGAACGAGAGAACAAACACATGGTAAATGTTACTCACATTGCTTAATACAGTATTGAAAGACACTCAGATGGTACAGTGATGAGTGTGCAGTATAAGAAATTATATGTCAGAGATGGTCTAGGTATACTTAAACCTCTCTCAGCGGTGGGGTGTGGGGTCCTTTTAAGGTCCTTTCCTGCCCTACTTTTGATTCTGTATGTGGGGCTGGTAGGTGTCTAATTAAAATTGCCCAACACTTCCCATTTAGAAGATCCTGTTTTTAGAAGCCTATAACTTTGCCAGTCTTTAAGTATTCAGGATGACACTTTCCATGCCAGATATCTGCCTCTAGCCTATATTTTAATATTTTGTTTTATTGAGACCTTCAGCCAAAATAGTTTAACCATTTCCAGGAACGAAGCTGGTGAAAAATATATTGTTTTGCCCATGTTTTAAAAAAAAAAAAAAATCTGGTGACCTTTATTTTGGAAACCTCTAGCGTTCCCATGCTTTAGAACAGGGACTTGAAAACTGCTGGCAGCATGGAGGAGGAAGCTGCCTGCTTTGAATGCAGAGAGGAGAAGAGCCAGACCAGTTGGAGTTGGGGGAGTAGATTGGGACAAGGAGCCTGGGGTTCAAGGAAGAGACTGGGATTGGAGGCCTGTGGGACAAGGGTGGGGGGAAGGGGAACTGGGTTAGGATGGAGGGTAAGATTAGGATTGGATGGGGTTGGGCTGGGAAAAGGAGTCAGGGATGGTGGTGGAAGACACAGCAGGATTGGACGAGGAGCCTAGCGAGGAAGATGGGGATGGTGAGCCAGTGGAAATGGGGGAAGTTGGTAGGAGGGATGGTGACTGGAGGCCACGGTGGGGAGAGAGGCATATCAGATGAGGAGCCGCAAAGGGTGGGGGAAACTGGGACTGGGGGGAAGAGACAAAACTAGGATAAGGACAGGTGGGAGGGGATGGGGAGAAGGTCGTGCTTGCGGGGAGCAGGCAGAAGACTGCCCTCTAAAACCTGGATCTCACTGTTCCTGTGCGGTCAGAAAATATCTGTGAAATTCACTGGCAAAGTGTGTGTTTTCCCTCTCTAGCGCTGGTCCATGCAAAGGCTGGCAACCTACTACTGCTCTCAGTTAGTTCAAGTAGCAGAGATCTTTATAGTGGATCCAAGGTTTCCAGCCTTGCTGATGTTCCATTTTGGGTGTCAGTATGCTATGATTATTTTTTTTTCAGTTTGCTTTTTTTAAAAGTTTAGGAAATTACATACAAGAAAACAGTTAAAATAACAGTATTAAGGTTGCAAAGTTAAGTGTTCAGAAGTTTTTAAATGCCAGTATTAAGGTTGATTGTGCAAATTTGGTCCCCTTGTGCCAATGCATTATTATAATTTTTGATGACATGATCGCATACAGTCTTTTCCACAAGACCCCTGCTTTGTTCAGCACACAGGATGGGATGCTCTGGGATGAATCAGGATTGTGTTGTGGGAGCAGGCTGTTGTTTGTGGGACCCCCCCACTTCATTTGTTGCTGAAGGTGGAAAGTGTTTGGTGAATGAGGCAGAACACAAAGAATTGTGTAGCTGCTTACTAAGCAAGCACCATCCGTTCTGTGCACTGAATGAGAAAATAGTATGTAACTAAAAACCGTGTCATATTGCATGTGCAATAAGGGGAATGAATTAAGGTTGCACAGAGCCTTATTGATGCTGTTTTCTCCAAGTTACTTCCACTGTTCATTGTATGCCCAGTGTACTCGGTGAAAGTCCTGTTGATCCAGTATATCCAAAACAGCTTCAGTAATTTTATCCTCTGTGTGATTTTTTTTTTTTTTTCATAGATGTTAAATTCCATTCTTATCATTGGTAGGGAACAATCCAAGCTATGTGGCTTAGTTTTCAAGCAACCACATTCTGTTTCATATGTATTCAAAATGTGCTGGCAACCAAAACATTTGTTTTTTGAGATGGTAACTTGTACCTTGATTCCAATGTCTTTTAAAAGAATTGCATATCCTTTCACTGGTCAATCTGTTGATCATCAAAACTGAGGAAATCCTTGGGAAAAAAAAGAAGGGCATGAGATCTTCTGCAAGCTAGATGGGAATCACTCAGCCCCGCCAGAGGAGTGTTTCCATCATTGTTCTATTTTTGGAGGCAACACTCTTCATTTGTCAGCTTCCATCCTTCTTTCCAGAATACCCTCCCTTTCCAGCATCAGAAGACACAGGATAAAGGGAAGCATTTCAGATGCAGACCAATTCCAATATCCATTGCTTTACTCATCTTCTAGGCAAAAGATAAACTAGATCTGGTCTGCATTTTTCTTTCTTTCCTTTAGTCCATTTCCTTGCATCATGGGGTAGAATTATCATGGATCATTGAATGCTAAGAGGCTGCTCAGTTTGGCTGTCTGATCCAATTCCACTCCATGAAGCCAGTCAACCTCCCTTCCCCATTCCTTTTTGGGGATTCCTCTCAAATGATGCTACTTGTTGTAGATGTTCCCAGAAGCTGGGAATGGATCACTTGATGATTACCTGTTCTGTTCATTCCCTCTGAAACACCCTGGCATTGGCCACTGTCAGAAAACAGGATACTGGGCTAGATGGACCATTGTTCTTCTGTTTCTTCTGTGGTTTCAGAAATCCCTAGCATGAAGAGAGGTGGATCTTTTGCTAAGGGCACTGCACAATTTGGGTGTCGGGGAATCTTCATGTCCCCGTAGCCAGACAACTGGCTGATTTAAGCGCACATGGCAAGCCTTAGGGGAAATCCTGAAGATATACTCTTTTCAGTGTGTGGGATAAACTGGAACAAATCTACTGTGATACCTGTCCAGAAAAATCCTTTATTGGTTCTGTCCTGAGCTCTACACGAGCCAAGGTTTTTCTTTCAGAGGAAACATTTGTGGACTTTATGCTGATCCAATGTTTGTCTGAAAACGAACTTGGGAAAACCAGTGATGATCTTGTTAGTACTGGTGAAGATAAGAAGTTACTGTCTCCTGAATGGTTTCAGAGTAGCAGCCGTGTTAGTCTGTATCCGCAAAAAGAACAGGAGTACTTGTGGCACCTTAGAGACTAACAAATTTATTGGAGCATAAGCTTTCGTGGACTACAGCATCCGAAGAAGTGGGCTGTAGTCCACGAAAGCTTATGCTCTAATAAATTTGTTAGTCTCTAAGGTGCCACAAGTACTCCTGTTCTTTTTGTCTCCTGAATATCTTTTTATACATTCTTAGTCTCCATCTAACCAGGATGTAACTGGTGGCCCTCTGTAATGAAATTATGTGAAATTTTTACTTGGATATTGATATGATTTCAAAATAGTGATTTATATTTTTTGAATTAATTTAATGGAGTTTTATGCATTGCTAGATATGAATATTTAATATTCTTTCATTCTTAAATTAGAAAATTCAAAATACTTGAATGATCACATTGAGAATTTTTGAGTACAAGAGTCATTCTGGATCTGAATTTTTCTGCACCTCATTCAAGTTACAAATTGATTATCTGTCAGCCCTAGCAATCAGTTAATTGCTCTAGGTTCCTAAAGCATTGTTTTCTTTACTCCAGGGAATTTGACTTTTTTCTGAGCAGAAAGATTCTTCTGTATACCACAACATCTTTTATGTTGGTATTTAGGTTAGTTTGTATAAATATTTTAGGATTATAATTATACTGTATCTTGTGAAGATTACATTTTATGCTGTTTTATATCCTTTGTTTATAATGAACCTCTGGGAAATCAAAAATAAAATAGGAATGTGCACTGGCGTGCATCAAGTTCAGATTCATTTTCTGGAATTTCACTGCAAACAAGTGTGTTTTAAATCTGATTGTTAATTTTAGTAATATCTATGTTACAAGATGGTAATGTGAGTGGCTATATTAAAATATGTGCTCTTTTCACCAGCCAACTAAATTGATTTGTGTCTCTCTGTGGGATTTGAGATCAGTAATTTCTAAGAATTCTATCATCTTTTTTTATTAGATTATTTGTAGTCTGTTTTGTTCTAGGTCTTTTTCAAATATGAGCTGTGTAAATGTGTATCTCACAATGGGCTGACTGAATGTTGGTGAACTTCAAATACTTGCATATCAAAAAAAGTAGCCTCTCACGATACAGAGGCTATTTTTTAAGTTGGTGTATTGGTACCTTTTTACCTAATTGTACTGTTTCATAATGGAAAATATTAAAAGGAGGGGATGGGCATTAGAAGTCTTTTTGGTAATCAGGGACTTTGGAAAGTAACTTCTTGCATTTGTACAAACAAGGAGCTATATATTTTGGAGGGGAGTGTTTGGGGTTTTTTAAATATAGATGTCAGAAAATCTAAATTATTAGAACAGTAGTTGATCAAAGGGGATAAATGAAGATATAGTTGAAGAAAATTAGCTATATGTACTTGCTGTAAATTAGCTTAACATTACATCTTGACTCTTTTATGGAATGAATATATAGGAAAACATGAATTCTTTGTAAATACAAAGCAGTTCACTGAAGAACATTGGGAAGAGGCATGTGCATTATGAATGTAAGTGGAAAACTAGATGTAAGATAGTTCAAGTACTGTAATACTGCAGGGGACAGATTCTTTTAAAGGGTTTTATTTGGAAAAGGAATTTCCTGTCTTTGAAAAACAGTGGAGTTGCATCATACACGCATTTAACTTACACAAATTCAACTATACGCGTGCAATGAGCGTATGCCCTGGAGCGCGCGTGAGATGGGAGATGTGAATCTGCTGTTCTCTCAATCGGTCTCAGTTCCTGAGTGCCTCTCATAGTGTGAGCATCTCGCCACGCTGAGTGTGATTCCAGTTTTTAAAGATACGTATTTTTCGTACAACATGGCCCCTAAACGCAAGCCAACTACTTCATCTGGTGCTCAACCGAAGAAACAGCGATCCGTTCCAACACTAGAGGAAAAACTGGCTGTGTTGGACTTATTGAGAGACGGTATGTCAGTCTCCAACGTGGTGCATAAATATGGCTGCAACGAATCTAGCATCCGCGCCATCAAGATTCAAGAGAGAGAAATTCATCAAGCCGTGGCATCAAGTGCTTCAGTAACTGCTAAGGTGATGAGCCAGGTGCGTGATAAGATTTTAGTGAACACTGAAAAGGCATTAAACTTATGCCTTGAAGACATGAACTGTAAACATGTGCCTATCGATGGCAACACATTGCGAGAAAAGGCTCTTAGCCTCTACGTGCTGTTCAAACCTCCCGCCGAAGAGGGACAGCCTTCTGATGAGAAGGAATTCAAAGCCAGCCAAGGTTGGCTTAACAGTTTTAGGAACCGCTTCAACCTCAGAAACGTGCAGACTACTGGTGAAGCTGCATCTGCCGATGAAGAGGCAGCAAAAGCCTACCCCGAACAATTAAAGAAAATTATAGAAGGAAAGGGCTATCTTCTGGAACAAGTTTTTAATGCTGACGAGACTGAGCTCTTCTGGAAAAAAATGCCCAACCGCACTTACATTTTGAAATCAGAAAGACAAGCCCCTGGCTTCAAAGCAGCTAAAGACCATGTGACTGTTAGAATCATAGAATATCAGGGTTGGAAGGGACCTCAGGAGGTCATCTAGTCCAACCCCCTGCTCAGAGCAGGACCAATCCCCAACTAAATCATCCCAGCCAGGGCTTTGTCAAGCCTGACCTTAAAAACTTCTAAGGAAGGTGATTCCACCACCTCCCTAGGTAACCCATTCCAATGCTTCACCACTCTCCTAGTGAAAAAGTTTTTGTTTTGTGGCAATGTGGCTGGGCATTTAATAAAGCTGGGCTTGTTCTACAAGGCTGCAAATCCCCATGCCCTAAAAGGCAAGAACAAAAATCTCCTGCCTGTGTTCTGGCAATCAAATAAAAAGGCTTGGGTGACGGCAGTATTTATTTCAGTAACCTGCGGCACTCCGTTTTGCGCATAACGATGTTGAAGTCTTCTTTCTCCCCCCCCCCATACCACCTCCAACCTCTCAACCAAGGCGTGATTCGCAGTTTCAAGGCCATGTACACGAGGCTTATGTTTTCATGGATCCATAGCGCTATGGATGCTGATCCCAATCTTAATGTGATGGAGTGTTGGAAGTCCTTCAACATTGCCGACTGTATCACTTACATTAAACAGGCAATGGATACAGTGAAGCCTTAAGCAGTCAATGCATGTTGGCGAAACCTATGGGAAGAATGTGTGAATGATTTTAAGGGTTTCCCGACCTTCGACAAAAGTTCAGGTGGCCAGGCAAGTGGGTGGTGATGGCTTCGTCGACATCCTTGAGGAAGAAATTGAAGAATTAATTGAGAGCCATAGAGAAAAATGGACTAACAAAGAATTAGAGGAACTGACGACTAACAGGAAGAGCCAGCAAGTTGGAATCTTCATAAATTTGCTGAAGTGTTCCAAGCAGCGAAACACTTAAATGGTTTAATTTCTGAATACGATCCCTCTATGGAACTGTTTTCCTTTTTTATTCTTTCTTTCTTCCATCTGTCTCTTAAGTAATTAAAAATACAGTACTGTAAAATTACATTTTGTATATGGACTGTACTCTTTATTATATACTGTACATTACTGTATACATTATACATTTATACATATTGTACAGGTTGTATACTGTACACAACCATGTATACTGTACTTTATGGGCAATTTAAGGGATTTTTAAGGGTAATTTTGACTATACGCGATTTTCGCCTTACGTGCTGACTTTAGAACCTAACCCCCGCGTAAGATGCGGCTCCACTGTAATCTGGGAGAAACTAGTAAAACTTCACATTATTAAGATGAAAACTTGAGAGAGATGAGAATAAACTAGCTTTAGTAACATGCTACATGTTGTTGGAATATTTTCATACTTAGTGTTCATCAACTAATACAGAAGGAAGAACAGAATTCTCAATAGGTTTCTTTTAAAAAAAGGCAAATAATAAAGGTAAACTCCAGTGATTAGTTGTATCTTAGTTGTTTACTAGGTGACTCTCAGTGGTAGCTGACACTTTTTCCAGATACTTTACTGGACTGTAATACCTGCTGGAATGTAGAATGATAAACAGTGCTGAGACCTGGGTGCCAATCACCTCAGTTAACTCTGCAGTGAAGACACCCACTTAGAGTAACTACATTGCAATTAAATACCTGCGGCTGGCCTATGCCAGTTGACTCCAGCTCATGGGGCTCAGGCTAAGGGACTGTTTAATTGCAGTGTAGGCTTTCAGGCTCACGGACCCTGTGAGGGCTATGCCGTAGTTAAGCAGCCTATTAGCCAAGCCCCATGAACCCAAGTCAGCTGGCCCATGCCAGCTGTGGGTATCTAATTGCAGTGTAGACATACTCTTAGAGGTGGTCTCTCTAGGTCAGAATTGAGGAACTTGTGAATTGGGGAAGCTTGCATAGCTGCTGTCCTTGAATAAATGGAGATCTTTAGTTGCCAGTGTAGTCTGTCACTTTTAATGGGCACTAAACTACCTTGTTTTCTCAGTGTGGCAACTGACACATATTAATGTTCTAAAACTGCGCTGTGAAACAAGGGTCAACATGTTTCTTATTTTTAATAGCTATGCAATTAAAAATGACTTGCATACAACTTGCCCATACCCAGAACACTATTACTGTATTTTTCGGAAATGTTGTTTTTAAAAGAGACTACACTGAAGTGATACATCTCCTAGGTAGTAGACAGAAAAATGGGGAAAACAGACTCTGTCTTAGAGATAAATTAATGTTTAACCAAGGGACTCTTTCTTGCCTTACTCCAGAGGGCATTCTGCACCAAAAAATTCTGTGCACAATATTTTAAAATTCTGCAAATTTTGTCAGATGTGGAGGCTCTAGCATGGCATTGGGGAGCACAGGCCACGGGCTGAATAGAGGTGGGAGATCACTGTGCAGCTGCTCCCTCCGCCCTCCCTCTCCCCCCCAGACTTGGACTCAGTGGTGAGGCTGCATCCAACCCGGACACAGTGCAAGGACCAGGCCTGCCCCAGAAACACCCCAGAGCTCTGGCCCTCCATGCCAGGTGTGGGCAGGCAGGATTCAAGTGTAGAGAGGCTTAATGTGGGGGGAGGGGGAATCCAGGTGTGGGTTTAGAGGGTTCTGTGTGGGGCAATCTGGGTGCGGGCGGTTCAGTGGGGGATCTGTGTGTGTGTGTGTCGGGGGGGGAATCTCAGTGCAACGGTAATGGGACTCTGCAGGGGGGTCCAGGTGACAGTGGTTGGGGCTCGATGAGAAAGGGGATCTGGGTTTGGGGGTTCAGTAGGGGGTCCAGATGTTGGGGGAGTGGGGCTCAGTTGGATTGGGGATTCATGTGCAGCTGGTTGGGGCTTGGTGAGGTGGAGATCTGGGTGTGGGTGGTTTGTTGGGGTGGGGAGGGCTCATTGGGAGGGTTCCAAGTGGGGGGAGGTGAGGCTTTGCTTAGGAGGGTCTGGGTGTGAGGGGGTCTGGATGCACACGGGTTGGGTGGATGGGGGAGCATCTCCCTCTACACGGATCCCTCCCCCCTTAGCTGTGGAGCGATGGGTATAGGAAGCGGGGGAGGGGAGTGTGCATAGCTTCCTGCAGTTGGGGGAGAAATCTGGGGGGGTGGGTCTGACCCAGCCCCGGATGCTATGCCGGGGAAGAGGAAGTCCCCATCCTCCCCAGCCGGGACTAGCAGCTGAGCCCGGCGCAGGATAGGAGCCACCAGCCGGGTCTTCCCCAGTGATTTACCTCTCCGCCCCACAGTGATTTACCTCTCTGCTGGCTGCTCTGAGCACCCAAAACATACTGCTGGGGAGGGTTGTGTGATTGCTGTTGTGGCTTCTGTTTGCTTCCCCGTCAGAAAGTAATTTTTCTGCAGGGAAGCAAAGAAATACGTGGGGGACATACATTCTGCGCATGTGTAGTGGTGCAGAATTCCCCTAGGAGTATCACCTATAAGGGAGCACAATGTTTGCAAGTGACTTAGATATACAGGATGTAAGTGTTCAACTATAAATTAGTTGAAGTTAGACTCTCACTGATTTATATATTTTTTATATTTATAAAGAAATGTAGTGATGGCCCATATGGTCTTTAATGTTACTCTTAGGGTGGATGTGAGATGTCTCTTTAAACTTTTGTTAGTCTCACAGCAACATATTTGTGACTGAAATTAATAATACATAAATGGAATTTCCACCAATTTGAGTGTTAAATCCATATATTGTATAGTATATCAAAGAACTAATAGCACTATCAATAAAAATGATCTTGTAATAAAATTCTTGCAATTTGAAATGGTCTCTAACTATCAGTCTCTTGTTCTTTGAAAGACTTTTGTTGAAAATCTGGCCTCTTCAGACCAGTACTAACGTGCATGGTCTGTGTTCAATCTCTGATGGCTTTAAGATCAAAGTGTACATTCTCAATGCAGTTTGGTTTGGTGACAGGTCATGGGCTTCTCATTCTCCATGTAACTTGCATCAAGTCTATCAGTCACTTAGTTGGTTCTGCCCTTAGACTAATCACTGTTCCAATGAGATCAGCTTTAGAGAAGAGACAATATTAGCTTTCTATATTAGGCAGTATTTTAAACACACACGCCATAAACAATAGACTCTGGCATATGTGCAGAAAACACAAAACTCTGTCTCCATAATTCCAACATCAATTCATTGATCTCCTTTCGGTTCTTAATTTCATCAGTATCTAAACACACTCTGAGAAGGAGTTAATATATGTCCAGTAGTGGACTCAGATGCGTTTCACTGACCATAGATATGTTTCGCTGTTGTTTTTTAAATCAATAATTCAAGTTAAGGAAGGGCTCTTATATTTCTGAACTCTTAAGTCAAAAACACGGAGACCTGGGAGAAGGGTCAGAATCTTGGGGGAGCATGGGCTGTTATAGTAGGGATAAAGGAGAGATAAGACACAACTGGGTCGGGGAATCAAATTGGTATCTTGGATGTCTGTATACTAATGCGAGAAGTATGGGGAATAAGCAGGAAGAACTCGAAATGCTAATAAATAAATGCAGCTATGCCATAGTTGGCATCACAGAGACTTGGTGGGATAATATGCATGACTGGAATATTGGTATAGAAGGATACAGCTTGCTCAGGAAGGACAGATGGGGGGGGGGAGAAAGGGAAGCGGTGTTGTCTTATATATTAAAAATGTATATACCTGAACTTAGATTGAGATAGAAATAAGAGACAGACTTGTTGAAAGTGTCTGGGTAAGGATAAAAGGGGTAAAAAACAAGGGTGATGTCATGATAGGGGGTCTACTACAGACAACCAAACCAGGAAGAAGAGGTGGATGAGGCTTTGACAGCTAGCAAAATCATCCAAAGCACAGGACTTGGTGATGATGGGGGACTTCAACTACACAGACATCTGTTGGGAAAATAATACAGCAGTGCACAGATTATCCAGCAAATTAGTGGAATGTATTGGAGACTTTTTTTTTTTTATTTCAGAAGGTGGAGAAAGCTACTAGGGGGAGGTTGTTCTAGGTTTGATTTTGACAAATAGGGAGGAACTGGTTGAGAATTTGAAAGTGGAAGGCAACTTGGGTGAAAGTGATCATGAAAATGGAAGAGTTCATGGTCCTAAGGGATGGTAGGAGGGAGAACAGCACAATAAAGACCATGGATTTCAAGAAGGCAGACTTTAGCAAAATCAGGGTGTTGGTAGGTAAAATCCCATGGGAAGCAAGTCTAAAGGGAAAAACAATTGAAGACAGTTGGCAGTTTTTCAAAGAGACATTATTAAGGGCACAAGAGCAAACTATCCCACTGTGTAGCAAAGATAGAAAGTATGGTAAGAGACCACACTTCAATGATTTAAAACTCAAAAAAGAGTCCTACAAAAAGTGAAAACTTGGTCAAATTACAAAGGATGAATATAAACAAATAACACAAATATGTAGGGACAAAATTAGAAAAGCCAAGGTGCAAAACGAGATCAAACTAGCTCGGGACATAAAAGGAAACAAGAAAACATTCTACAAATACATTAGAAGCAAGAAGACGACCAAGGATAGAGTAGGCCCATTATTCAAGGAGCTGGGAAAGACAATAACAGAAAATGTGGACATGGCAGAGGTGCTTAATGACTTCTTTGTTTCGGTTTTCACCAAGAAGGTTGGTGGCAATTGGACATCTAACATAGTGAATGCCAGTGAAAATGAGGTAGGATCAGAGCCTAAAATAGGGAAAGAACAAGGCAAAAATTACTTAGATGAGTTAGATATCTTGAAATCACCAGGGCCTGATGAAATGCATCCTAGAATATTCAAGGAGCTGATTGAGGAGATATCTGAGACATTAGCAATTATCTTTGAAAAGTCATGGAAGATGGGAGACATTCCAGAAGGCTGGAAAAGGGCGAATATACTGCCCATCTTTAAAAAGGGAAATAAGGAGAACCCAGGGAATTACAGACCAGTCAGCTTAACTTCAGTACCTGGAAAGATAATGGAGCAAATAGTTAAGAAATCAAATTGTAAAAAGGTGATAAGTAAACAGTCAGCATGGATTCGTCAAGAACAAATCGTGTCAAACCAACCTGATAGCTTTCTTTGGCAGGGTAACAAGCCTTCTGGATGGGGGGGGGGGAAGTGGTAGATGTGGTTTATCTTGAGTTTAGTAAGGCTTTTGATACTGTCTCGCATGACCTTATAAACAAACTAGGGAAATACAACCTAGATGGAGCTACTAAAAGGTGGATGCATAACTACTCTCTGGGAACTATTTTACAACCAATTATCAGTGGTTCACAGTCATGCTGGAAGGGCATAAGGAGTAGGATCCCGCAGGGGTTGGTTCTGGGTCCGGTTCTGTTTAATATCTTCAATTATTTAGATAATAGCAGAGAGAGTACACGTATAAAGTTTGCAGACAATACCAAGATGGGAGGGGTTGCAAGTGCTTTGGAAGATAGGATTAAAATTAAAAATGATCTGGACAAACTGGAGAAATTGTCTGAAGTAAATAGGATGAAATTCAATAAGAACAAATGCAAAGTACTCCACTTAGGAAGGAACAATCAGTTGCACACATACAAAATGGGAAATGACTGCCTCGGAAGGAGTACTACGGAAAGGGATCTGGGGGTCATAGTGGTTCACAAGCTAAATGACTCAACAGTGTAACGCTGTTGCAAAAAAAGCAAACATCGTTCTGGGATGTATTAGCAGGAGTATTGTAAGCAAGCCACGGGAAGTAATTCTTCTGCTCTACCTTGTGTTGATTAGGCCTCAACTGGAGTATTGTGGCCAGTTCTGGGTGCCACATTTCAGGAAAGTTGTGGACAAATAGGAGAGAGTCCAGAGAAGAGCAACAAAAATGATTAAAGGTCTAGAAGGACGAGGGAGAAAATTTGTTGTTCTTAACCTCTGAGGATAGGACAAGAAGCAATGGGCTTAAATTGCAGCAAGGGTGGTTTAGGTTGGAGATTAGGAGCCATCTTTGTTCTGTGATTTTACAGAACCTAGCACAGTGGGGATCTGGTCCACACCTAGGCACTACAGAAATACAAATAATTAAGTGTAACAGACACCATTGGTTTCCTATACAAGTTTTGATAGTCTCAGTTGAAACTATACAGTGCAGCAGGCTTGCTATTATCTCTAATGAAGCAGGACTTTCCTAAAACATTCTACTTGGATCGAGAGGAATTTCTTCCTGTGAGAAAGCCATTCCGTTTTTTGTAGTTGCTGAACTTGGCTCAACCTTCAATAGAAACAGAGGATTTTGAAAGGCAGACTCATCTCTGCAAATGTTTGTGAGGACTCAAACTTCTTCCTAGAATTAATGTGGAAAATTTCTCCTCTAGGATTAGATCCTTGGAGGAAGAAATGGAATTCTTACATTTTTCCTAAATAGACATTTTGGAATGATCCTTTGAGATCTTACCAGTAATAATTGTCAGCCTGGAAACAGCCATCTAATTATACTTGTTCACTGATTGGCATGATTCACCTTTAGCCAACCAGTGCACTAAAGCTTACTTTGATTTGCCATCTTTAGAGAATATTGTAAATTCAGATGTCTCGCCAAAATAATGGTGGCATTAACAGCAGACTTGCTCCTAAAAGGGAATGCTAAACTTGCAGCCCTTTCTGTACCACAGTATGCGTGAACCAAATTAGAAACTGCAGGCCAGATAGCATTTGGACATTGAGACTTCAAAACCCATGAATTGAATATAACTAATACAAACTTTTTGATTTTTTTTCCCCCCCTAGAAACTTCAGTGCTTACGTTCTTTTGTTGTCCTACTGGCCAAAAACAGCATAGAAAAGGGTTGTGGGGGTTTTATCCCCCCTCCCCCAGTCACTCCAGCAACCTGAAGATGGTTCAGGAATGTTAGATTGGTGGTGGTCAGAACACATTTGTTCATAAGACTCTTGTTCTTGGACTCATCATGCACTATTTCACAAGATCATGTAATTATACAAAGGAAGGCTTCTCCAGCCCACAGAGAGACAAGTGCACATGAGAGGGGATAATAAAAATTAAGCTACTCCCTTCCTTTTGACTAGTCATTTTACTCCACTTTCAAAACCAACAATCAGATTATTGGCCCCTCTTAAGTCTGCTGCCCTGTGCCACTCAATCCTGTTCTCTTTTTACAGCATACAGACACTCTACCAGAATAGCATAAGATCAGAAAAGAATCTTCAGTGAGAGACTTCTGGGTTTTTTAAGGAGGTACTTCAACATTGTTTTGCTCATTGGACTGGTGAGATCTTGGCCTGATCAGGAGAGTATCCTCAACAGTCTTCCTGAAATAGTATTTTACAGCTTCTATTGGGAATAGCAAAAAGAAAATGCATGTAGCCTTAATGTTAGACAAGCATTTCATATATGCCTGAGGAGATGAGTGAGTTTGGGGATTCACTGTATTTGGGTCCTACGTGATGAATAGCAACTTACTATTCCTCATTACTTAAGTGGTTTTGGGAGGATTTCAGAATCCTTAAGTTTTCTTTTGTTAATGTTGGAATTGCTTGAAATTGGTTCGTCCCTATCTACTGCCTGTGTGGAAAGTGGCTAAATGACATTAAATTAAAAGAAGTTTGACAGCTTCTTGATCTTTCAGACTTTCTTCAAAGTCTAATACAGACTTTGTGACCCTAAGCAGCTAATGACTTCTGCAGGTGCAAGTTCATGGATAATCATTTTGTTTCCGTCCCTGTTTTGTCTTTGCCTTTTTGAAAATCAGGTGTGTCCAAACTATTACCAAAACATTAGCAATGTACCCTTTCTTTATTCTTTTTGTTGTAACTTCTCTTGCCAGTTCATATTCCCCTTCAGATGTTTCTAGTTCTCAAACTTGTCATGAATATTCTGTATTAAGTGTATTGACTGTACTGTTTGGAGAGATAATGTAGCTCTTTTGTCTGGCAAGTATCCTTTTCTAAAGCAGTGGCTCTCAACATATTAATCATTGTGGGCTTCAGGTTGAAAACCACAGGAACCCCCACTAACACCATTATGTCTAGTGCCCCCAGCCCAGAGACCCCTCCACAGAGTGGGGCCAGGAGTGGAGCCACGACCTGACCCTGCTGTCAACCCTGGCCCAACCCCTGCTGTGTGGGGCCGGCCAGAAGCCCTGGCCCCAGAGGTTGCCGTGTGGGGGGACTGGGCGGCAGCCCTGACCCCGGATCTTGCTGTGTGTGAGGGAGAGGGAGGGCGGCAGCCCGGACCTTGCTGCATGGGGGGGCCAGGCGGCAGCTGTGTGCTAATTGGGCTGCATGCGGCCCGCAGGTTGAGAACCACTGTTCTAAAGAGTGACACACTGTAAACTTGGTGTTTCTATCATGACCTGCTTTTATTGCATAGGTCAACGTAGTTGGGGCGACGCAGTGTCATTGTAGACACTGTTACTTACGTAACCTGTTGGCTGTCGTCATGGCATCGGACTCCAGTCTGGTCTGGGAGCCCTGGGCAGCGGGGGGGCTGACGGCTGGGAGCCCCCCACGCTGCTCCACTTAAATTGATGCAAGTG
>NC_048303.1:42476785-42515435 GCF_013100865.1 Trachemys scripta elegans
AAATAGGTGCCTACATGTAGATTTAGGAGCTAACATCATGAGTATCTAGGCTTGAAAAATGTTGCTTACTATATTTATCTTGCTGGTATCCTTTTCTTAAGCTGGGCCATAAAATATGGTCCTGTCTTTTTGGTTGTAAGGAGTGGTGATTGAACAGTGGTTATTTTCAAAAGTGCAAATTGTGTGTATGCAGTAGAGTAAATTCTTTTGGTATTTTGGCATAGTATACTGTAATTGTACGAACATTTATAATATGTAAATATCCTTTCATCAGCCATACACTTGAGGATGCTTATCTTCTTACAACAGTTCATGAGATGGGGTAAATAAGGCGCAAAGTACTTGCCAGCCCAATAGCCGTAACCTATAAAATACTTTCATCACACTGAGTAGTCTGTTCAAAAATGTGGAAATTCTGAAAAACATGAGTCATGTCTTTCTTCTACCTTTTATAATAAGGCAGTAATGTTTATCACAGTTTAAACCAGTGTTTTAATATTGGTGACCTAAAAACTTGTAAGCAAGTTCCAAAGTGTATGTGGTGTTTTTAAACTTATTTTTATTTCCTGGAGAGGAGCTTTACCTACAACAGGGCCAGCAAACCCTGCTTCTGATGTGTTTAGCTTGCGCCTTAGTGAGCTTCCAGGGGTTTTTCAGTTGTGCTTACATGATTGGAGAAACAAACCTTTTTATTTGCTAAGAGAGGGCTTGTATGGCTATAGTTTGTAATGTCACTGATTCTAGAGTTGGTTTATGAATATAAACATTAGTTGATTGTCGCTTATATTTTCATACATAACAAGCTTCAGTTAGCTTTTTTTAGCTAATACAGACAAATTCTAAAGTGTTCGTTTTAGTGGTGCAGTTGAGTTTAATTGTAACAATAATGCTTAGACATTTCATTTTAATAAGTTTAAATATTTTACATCAAACAACCTATTAAGAATTTGGGTACAGTAATTCAAGTCAGCTATCTCACAGTTAATTACACAGTTAATGACAGAAAAATTAACCTTTTTTTTAGGAAACTTAAACAAAAGAATATTATTGCCTTGACCTAAAGCATTCCGTCCTGATCATAGAGTTATCCAGTCCTTTATAAAATTGTACTTTTTGATGCTCATGCCAGGTCCAGAACTGGTGTTTAGAAAGATTTACTGCTACTCCAAAGTATTTGTGACCCTATCAGGCCATTCCAGTTTACCTTCTTTCATCTTTTCCCCTAACTTGATTTTTAGCCGTCACTATTTTGACAAAGTAATGCAGGTAAATATTATAATGGAAGTTTTGATCAGTACATTAATGTTGGTTAAGGGTGTGGGGTTTTTATGATATTTCTATACCAGCAAAAGCCCTAATACATGTTGTTCAAATCTCTAGTATCCATACAAATCCTTCTTGTTTGGTCATCATAATAGAATCATATAGTAAACCTGAGCAGTTGGTGTCTGACTTTGCTCAATAATAGCCACTTTTGATCAGCCAGCTGGCCAGCCAGATAAGTCCACTTTTACTTTATTTACTGGTGCTAATGTGAGTTTGTGGTACATGGTTTTTGGCAGCACACTGGGTTATTTTATGTTGAGAACATATCGCAAACTAGAAGGAATTCTATTAAACTGGAATCTTTTTAGTGCTATAGTTGTTGGACTTGAATTTACTCGAGGTGATCTTAAGGGTTTGCTGGAAAAGGGGGATTATATCAAAGAGCACCCAGTTTCCAAATCTTGGTCCAGTGTTAAGGCTAAAAAGTGGGTGTGTTGTCTCCCTTTGATAAAACAGATTTTAAGAAAATTTCCCATATGCTGGTGCTAGTTATTAAGGTTAAATTATGGGTCCACTACTTACCATGATACACACTAGTTCTGGGATTCCGAGTTTGCAAAGGCCCTTTTGGAGCAAACATTTTAAGAACCTTGATACTATGGAGATGCTGTGTTTGGGAAGTTGACTTTGTAATATTATTTTGTGGTCAAATTTGATGTGTGGAATTACATCTACTCACTTCTGTACTGTGGTGTGAAATGTAACTATGATCTAGAAAAGAGATTCTTGAACTGAAGAATTGGCTGGTCACATGGGCTTGCTCCTCCTGCTAATTTGCACCTATGAAATTGCATTAAAAGAAGATTAAAAATATAAGATACTTTCTTAATTTAGTTTTCCATATAAAGCATTGCTGTAATTACCACAGGGAAGGGAGGTCATGTGCAAGACATCTCTGTATTAATATATGGTTCATGCTATCAGAGTCTGAACTCCTAACCTAAATAGTGGAGGTGATTACACTGTCTTTTAAAGTATTATCTACATTAAAATGAGAATTTTAATGCAGGAATGGTGTCCCTAGCCTCTGTTTGCCAGAAGCTGGGAATGAGTGACAGGGGTGGATCACTTGATGATTACCTGTTCTGTTCATTCCCTCTGGGGCACCTGGCACTGGCCACTGTCAGAAGACAGGATACTGGGCTAGATGGAGCTTTGGTCTGACCCAGTAGGGCCATTCTTATGTAATTTAAAGTTCTTTGAGTAATTGAACATGTCCATTCTACTTCAGGTGTGGGGATGCCCAGTGCACCAAAGTAGGAGACTTTTTTCCCTTTAGTGGTACCCTCTTGGGGCGGTGCATGTGTCCTCAGCTGCCTCATGCTGCTGTGCAGTGATATAAAGGATGGCTTCCGATTCTCCTCAGTTATCTCTGACTGCCCATGATTGGTAGTCAGTGTGTGTTTGCTTGCTTTGCAAATGTTCTGTCTTTCCCAAGAATGATTCTTTATATATACATAGTGTACTTCTCAGTAGTTAATTAGACCTTTAATTATTTTATTTAGTTTTGCTTAGTCGTGCTTGTTCTGGGTGCTGACTGTCAGTACTGAGGCATGCTCAGCCTCCAGGCTTTAAGCCTTGCATCGGCTGCAAATCTATGCCAATAAGTAACCCTCATTCCAAATGCCGAATGAGGGTCACATCTAGGACCACTGTCAAATCTGTGGACATTTCAAGTCCTGGAGCAAAAAAGATAGGAAGGTGAGGCTTTGTCTCCTTCTCATGAGGCCACCTTGTGTCCACTGTCTGAACTGTCCCACTCAGGGTGGGCACCAAGTACTTCTACGCCAGTTAGTGAACGTCTGAACATTGCAGCATTTCCCCTTTTCTGGTAGTGAGGAAGAAGCAACAGTCAGCATGCCTCAAAGGACCCAACCTCTTCCAAAAGATTGAGGTCCCCAGTACTGTCTACCAGCAAGCAAACTGGAGAGCAGGGCAGAGTAACCTCTGGGAAGAAGTGCTCCCTGGTACTGACTTTCTTATTCAGGGTTTTTGACTCTAGCACCAGTGCCTATGTCATTGAGGCCTACACCTGTTAAGCTACTGACCCCTTGAATGCGGCAGCAGCAGGAGAACCTTTCGGTACTGATGACGCCAGAGGCATATGTTGCTGTGCAAGACCTGTTAAATCTCTTGGTATCAGATTCTCCAGCAGCATAGGAGGCAAGTTGTCCAGTACTGATTTGATTCTCAGACTTTATCGACGTACCTACAAGTAAGGTCAAGCCCTCAGCTCCGTGGCAGACTTCAGATTGTCCACTGCATCCTCGCCTGGTGCCTTCCAGAGGCAAAATCAGTATACTGTCCCTGGTACTGACCTCTCTGGGGACACGCCATCGAATCTTGACACCTTATGGTACAGTGCATCTCTGGTCAGGTGACTCTGATTTTTTCCTCTGAGGCAGTGGTTTTCAACCTACGGCCCAGTTAGCGCACAGCTTTGGCCCATGTGACACCCTCAAGGCTATACAGGTAGTATTGGATGCGGCCCACAGTGGTAAATAGGTTGTGAGAACCACTGCTCTAAGGTATGTTCCTATGCCCCTCGCTCCAGGGATAGAAGGCATCACTCCTCTTCCTCCAGAGGATCCTACTCCTGGTACCCAGCAGTGGTCCTATGTTGATCTGGGGACCTGGATCCTTGGGCTGGTAGAGGCCTCCTTACGCAATCTTTTATAAGGGCAAAGTTTACTTTGTCCACATCTGAAATTTGTGACTAAAGTAGCGTTGGAATTCCACCTCAGTCAAGGAATATACTCACTGATTTTCTTTCCTAAGCCCTATTCTCAAAAGGATGGAGAGACTCCATGCCTTGGATGTCAAAAAGGCATTAGCTTTTTATTTGGACAGAACCAGATCGTTGAGATCAGAGGTCCCCAAACTGTGGGGCATGTCCCTCAGGGGCATTCAGAGGAATGTTCGGGGGGGGGGGTAGTATGTCTGGGGCTTGGGCCAGCCCCCATGGGGGTGCGCAGTGAGCACCACCCAGCTCTGGTCCTGACCCTGGCTGCCGACCCGGGGCCCCAGCTACCAGCCCCCTTACCCCTGGCTGCGTCTCCCCCTTCCTGGAACCACAGCCCAGCTCTGGGGGGGGGGACGACACGACAGAACAGATGGGTAAGGAGGGGCACAAGGGAAAAAGTTTGGGGATCACTGGTTTAGATAGTCATACCAACTGTTCGTAGCAATTGCAAACAGGATGAAGGGTATTACAGTCTCAACACAAAGGAGTTTGTCATGGATTTCTTCCTGCATATGTATGTGTTATGACATTGCCAACGTAACCCCATCAAGCAAGATGGGAGCACACATGGCAAGATCTCAAGCAACTTTTGCACCTTTTTTTAGCTCAAGTGCCAATATCAGACAGTTGTAGGGCTGCAGCTTGGTCATTGGTGAATACATTTACAACTCTTTATGCCATCTCTCAGCATTCCAGAGATGATGTCAAGTTCGGACAAGAAGTCCTTCGGTTCTTGTTCAGGTAGATTCTGAAACCCACCTCTGGTTTGAGCTGGTTTTGAGTCACCTGAAGTGGAATGGACATGTGCAATCACTCGAAGAAAAAACTGTTACTAATTAGTTCTGTAACTGGTCTTGGAGTTGTGTTGCACGTATCCGTTCTATGACCATCCTCCTTCCCCTCTGTATAGGAGTCTCTCAGGTAAGAAGGAACTGAGGGAAGTCAGGTTCCACCCTTTTGTACTGTCCCATAGCAATATGAGTCAGCAGAGGGTGTATGTGCCGCTCCAACAGATACTGCTAAGGAAAAATTTCCAACTCTGGTGCACACACCTGAAGTGGAATGGCCATGCAATGCATCACAAAGAACAACAATTATAGAACAGGTTAGTAATCTATTTTTTTTTAATTGTTTCTTGGACTGTTCTGAAAAAGTGTTATCTTTGAGATGCAAACATAGCTTATTATACACTTTGCCTTGTGTAACACATCTGTGCTCAAAACCCACATGACTTGAATCTGAGCAGTTGTCTTTTGTGACTTGGAATCCATCATTGCAGACCACAAGTGTTTCTCCTCTATCAATAAAGCACGTGGCAGCTTGGAATTTATTACTTCATTTTGTCTAATATTTGAAACAGAGTAGCAGACTATGTCTTAAGTGAATATTGGTTTAAGTAATCCAAGCTATTTAATATAAAGCCAGAATTAAAATAGATATACTTTCTATTATCCCCTTGGGTTTAGATCCTTAGTTAAAAGATCAAGAATTTAACTTCTATAAAACTAGACAGCAGCCTCTTGAAGGCTTGCTGTATTTTTATTTTTGTTGGGTAAGATGTCATTTTCCAATTATACAGCTTAATCTCACTTTATTATTTATCTCATTTGATTTGTTTTCAGGTTGGTAAAAGAGAAAGTTATGTATGAAAAAGAAGCAAAACAGCAAGAAGAAAAAATTGAAAAAATGAAAGCTGAAGCAAGTGAGGATTATGGAATTAAAAAGCAGGTATGTTGTCCTAAAAAAATTTAAAAATATATTTAAAACATAACTTTTATAAAGGAAGTTTGAAAGTGATTCTTAATAAAAGAATCTCACACAGCTTTTTCCAAACTCAGGTGATATGAACACTATACTAAAAGTTATCTTAAATATAAAAGGGCAGTATACAAATGTACACAGTTCTTTGCATTTTTAAATATATTGCTCTTTCCAGAACTGTTGACTCATAAGGAGCTCAATCCTGCAAGGTACTGAGTGTTCCTATGAAATGATAAGCATCCTCATCTTTGAGTTGAGGGTGCTCCATACCTTGCAGGAATGCTCAGGGTTGAGCCTGAGGAGGGGTTTCTTGCCTTCTGCTTTCTGAATAGTTTAGGTAAACTAAGGTCATGTCTATGTTAGCAATCTTACAGCAGCACAGCTGTACCAATGCAGCTGCGCCACTGTCAGATTGCTTGTGTAGCCTCTCTATGCTGACAGAAGAGAGCTCTTCTGTCGATATAATAAAACTACCAAACCAAGCAGCGGTAGCTGTGTTGGCAGGAGAAATTATCCTGCCAACGTAGCACTGTGCACATGAGCACTTATGCCAGTGAAACTAAGTTGCTCAGGGAGGGAGGAGGGGTGTTTTTCACATCCCATAGCAATTTAAGTGGTATTGTAGACATGGCTAAAATATTTGAGCACAGTTTTCAATTTACAGTGTTTAGGCGTGATTATACACAGATGAAAGCTTTTAACTCTAAGTTCAGATATACACTAACAACTTAACCAAACTTCAGACAAAAAAGTGAAATAGTCGGATGCACAGCAATGGACGCACCCATGTACCTGCTGCTATAGAGTTATAGGAGAACCTCAGACAAGCTATATATAGGTACACTATATTTTTGAGATATCCTACCTAATAGTGTTGTTTCTGAATTTTGTGTGTTGGAGGGAATGGTTTGTGTTCACAGCTATGGAACAAAGTTACCTGCAAAGGGGGGGAAATTGGTATGTACTCCTCAATCCCCCACCCTTTTTTTTTAATCCTATGAATAAAGGCCTGCAGATTTGTTTTGTTTTAAAATGTAGAATTTTTTCTGCTTGCGTTTACTTTAGAAATAATAGGAATATAGAGTTTGGTTTTATGGGCACTTCCGGGATATTCAGTGTGGACTGAGCTTTCTCAACTTCTAACTGAATGTGTTGAACTTGTAACTGGTTTTTTTTTTCCTCCCAAGCATTTCTTAGGTATTTGCTGTTCAATAGATGACACTCACTCACTCACTCGCTTCCTTTAAACAGTCTGCATTAAAGCACTTTCAGTCTTAATCAGGCTTCACTTGCATTGTCTCTGGTGTTATAAACCTACCAGTTCTCCAGTTATCCTTCATCTTCCTGGACACATGGAAGAATAAATGAGACCTTGAGTGTCTACTGTAACAAAAAACAAGCAGAAAAAATATTTAAAAACCAACGAAAAACATCCCTTCTTGCTGCCTTTATTCATCATAAAAGGCACAAGTCCAACTGTGTGTGTGTGTTTCTCCTTTCCAGGTTATTTAAAAAAAAATTTAGAATTTGGAAGACATTGCAGCCATTTACTCATACCACCATAAGAAGTATGATCTCACTGCCTCTGATCACTGATGGGGGTTTTTAGGCTCTACTGAAATAGAAATGAGAATAGTTTCTTTAAAGATTCATTGACACTAATTGGAACCAGTAAATGCAATCCTGATGCTCAGTCCCAATTCATCAGATTATTTGAGAGCATCAAGGAATTTTCTCACCTACTCTTCAGAAATTGTCATAATTGACAATAATAGCCTCTGAAGCTCTTGCAGTAAAGAGAATGGTAAAGCAGTACTTTGAGGATGTCTTCTGAGGAACCAGTGACAACAGTTTTTAAATGAATGGCCTCCATCACTCTGTGGGTATGTCTGCACGGCTTCTAGGAGCGAGTCTTGCAGCCCAGGTCAACAGACTTGTGCTTGAGGAACTTGGGCTAGCGTGCTAAAAATAGCTGTGGAGACATTGCTTTGATGTTTGAGATTGAGCTCTGAAGCCCACCCAGGGTTTCAGAGCCTGAGCTCCAGCCCAAGCCATAAAATCCATGTTGCTGTTCTTAGCACACTAGTATGATGAGCCCAAATAACACAGGCTGCAAGATGTGCACCCAGAAGCTGTGTAGATATACCTTTTAAGGGTCTCAGTATACTATGAAAACAGCCGCAATTTGGTTACTCAGATGATATCTTCACACAGCTGCTTTAGTGTTCTTTTTTGGTATATACTCACAGCTCTGACAATTTCCAGAGTGCAAGGAATTTTTAAGTTCTGAAAGACTAGGATGCTGAGCAGAGTGAGTGTGCTTGCTTGTCTCACTAATCACTTAATTTCAAGATACTTCTAGTAGTGGAAAACTTGTTCCAGAATATATGTGGGATGGGATTTACATATTTAAAAGACTTCAAGAAAATTCTGTTTAGTTACATAGTTAAGAACTGGAATTAATTATTTAACTATAATTAATAGTTTGAGAATTTAGCTCTGTCTTTAATATTTATACATAAGCATACAGGCAAGTCTTGGCAAAGCAGATTTTGCAGCTCCTGGCATGGTTTCTGCCATCACAATGAGGCTTGTGTCTTGGTTACACTCTTCTGGCCTCCCTCTAGAGGTGCAACAAACAGTCCAGGATCTCCCATTTGAAGGGCCTTCGCTCTGCTCAAAAAAAAAAAAACCTGATGAGATTCTGTACAGTCTCAAAGACTAGAGCAGGGGTTGGCAAACTTTCAGAAGTGATGTGCCGAGTCTTCATTTATTCACTCTAATTTAAGGTTTCGCTTGCCAGTAATGTATTTTAACATTTTTAGAAGGTCTCTTTCTAGAAGTCGATAATATATAACTAAACTATTGTATGTAAAGTAAATAAGGTTTTTTAAATGTTTAAGAAGCTTCATTTAAAATTAAATTAAAATGCAGAGCCCCCCAGACTGGTGGCCAGGACCCGGGCAGTGTGAGTGCCACTGAAAATCAGCTCGCGTGCTGCTTTGGCACACGTGCCATAGGTTGCCTACCCCTGCTTTAGAGTATCCCTGAAACCCCTGGGCATTCATACCCCTACAGTGAAATAAGTCATTCCATCATCACCAGTCACAGCATTCTCGGGGATTTGCCTATCAAGCCCAGGACCTGCCAAGGAAAACTAACAGAGGTTACAAAGTTGCCTACCACCACCCCCTACTTCTGGAGCAGCCTGTTCTTCAAGGCAGGTGGCATCCTCCAAGAGCTCACTTTGATGAGTTGGTCAAGAGCAGACTGCCAGCTCTAAGAGGGCCATCCTTGTCTTCCCCAATTTTTCCAAACCACCTGTCTCACTTCTGTCATACCTGGGCCCCACATCACAACAGATGGGTGGGTCCTAAGCATGGTGGAAATCTGATATACACTCAAATTTATCTCTCCTCCCTCCCCCCATCTCCCTTCTCTGTTACTCTTCAGAGATCTCTCTCGTGACAGTGTTACTGCAAGAGATACCATTGCTCTCAATTATTCCAGATTAGCTTTCATGAGGAGACAAGTCCTTTGAGAAGCTGGTGTTCATGTCCTTTATCCAACAAGTTCTGCTCCTCATAATCTCGTACTTGAGTCTTTCTCATGTTTTGCTAGGATTGGGCAGAATCCTTTAGTTTTCACTAGTCACCACTAAAAGTGGAACAGATTCACTAATCAAGATACAGATTCCTGAAAATTAAAATGTGGAAGACCAGAATTAACTATACTTTTAGTTACTGACGCTGTTTTTTTGTGGAACAGGACTTCAAACATGAAAGATACTAAGTCTGAACACTTCAATGTTTGTTTAATGTTGAGTATTCCCCAAGTAATATTACTTATCTCTTTTTAATGGCTCAAGTAGTAGTTTTTAATCAAATTTCTTTACTTTTTAAAATTTCATGTTGGATTTAATACACAAAGTTTCAGACTCTCCTCATAAAACAGACACAAATAAGATTAGGTGGAACTTTCAGTTTAATTCCAGTCTGATTACTTTCAAAATCCTTAAGGTTTTCTCATAAGAATAGATGACCTCTGTTTAATAATCTGAATTCTGTAGTTCTAGTTATCTAGATAAAAAGCCAGTCAAGGTGCTAATAAAGGGTTTGGTGCACTTGTTTATGCATTTGGAGAGTTTAACTAATGAGCACAAATCAGTCTCCTTTAAAGGCTAGCTTCTTGTATTTGTATCTGTGTTCTCTAGAATAATACTCCTGACATGCAGGTGATATTAAACATGCTGCTTTCAGCTTTGTGGGTTTTTTTCTAATGTCCTTTTTGAAAGAAGCTTATTGATGAGAAATTATTGTAATCCTTGCTACGGCTTTCTTTTTTCCTTTTTTTAAAGAGTTTCATTTTCACTTGGTCAAAGATATAAATACCTTTTTGTATTCTAGACTATGCTCTCTATGCTGAGGATTTAAAATAATTGCTTAGTAGTTGGAATACATTAACATGGAAACTCCCATTTAGTAAGAAGATTCAACAATTGACATGAACAATTGCTGGAGGGAAATTCTTTTATAGTTGGGCTCACCATTCCTCTGCTCTACAGAAAGAGGCTGTATCAGACCTTTCAGGCTTGGGGTAGTGACTTGACTCTATATGGGAAACCTGCCAGTTCTGTTCTGTCTGCAGTCTTGGCACAGACATTTATTTTTCCTGACTTTCTGCCTTCTGCAAAACTGAAGGAAATCTCCATAACTAATCCTAATGCCTTTTCTTTAATCAGATTGCTCACTTTTTTAACCAAATCGTATGTTGGGCTGAGTGAGGGCTCTTGCCCCATATCCTGCAAGTTTCTCTCTGCCTGAAAACCTAGGGATGACAGATAATTCCACAAAAAAGAGCTGAGGAGGAGAGTGTGCAGCCAGTACTGTCAAGGCTGAGCCAACCTTGTTGGTTGATCAATGCTTGTTTTGTCAGAACTGAACTGGCACCACTTTCCAAATGGGTTCCCTTTTATGTATGACTTTTCTGCCAGTTGTCTGCCCATGTGACAGTGTTTCCATCCAAAGCAATTCATATTCTTTTCAAGTAAAATTGTGAGAGCTGTTGTGTAGAAAATGCTGCCTGTTGATTGATAGTTTTCTATGGGCAGTGATTGCATTATCCAGTCATCCTTATGAAAGTTATCAAAATAAAGGGCAAGAAGTGTGTTTATAATACAAATGACTTAATTCTAAAATTAAGGGGAGGATTGAATTAGCCAGTGACTGGATTAAGGGAAGGCACTAGTAATGAGTTTTTTGCTTCTCCCCCGCAAGAGTAGTATCTACACTCTTAAATCTCTGCACTAGCTCTGTCTCCCCAGCTGGCAAAGAAGAATACCTACAGTCCCAGAGTATCATAAAACTCCTAGGCAGCAAACCATTTTCCAGAAAGGACAAAATAACCTTTTGCTTCTGCCTCCTGAAATGATCTGCCATGTACCAATCGATTGGTCCTCAGCTAGAGCAACTGCAAGGGTTGAAAAAGTTGGAAATACTGAAGCAGTTAGGTGAAGAGGAAGTCAAGTAGGTGTCTATCATCTTTATTCCTCCCTCAGGCTCTCCACTCCTTTTCTACACAATGCTTGATATAAGTGGTTGAAACCTTTAAGTTCCACACTCTGATATAATAAGCTGACATGAAAGAGAACTGATTCTCTGCACTGAGAAAAGAATGTATGCCAACACTTTCCAGAAATTTTTCTTCACACCTCCCCAATAGTAAAGAGAGTCACGTAGTGTTCTGTGCAATTTATTCCTCAATTAAAGGGGGAATTACCAGCGGTTTAGTATAATTCAAGCCTTTTCCAGGCCAGCTATGTTGTTTTTAAAAAACAGTTAAATAGAAATTTACAATAAACTGGAAACCTATTTTACAAATTTGAGTTAGTAGATTTATAGGTTATTGATATTAAGGAAAAGGTCATCTTTTCATCCTGCTCAATTACAGTAAAACATATTTGCTTTTGTCCCCACCCCCATCGATTCATTGCCTCTTCTAATCTGGCTGAGAAAAACCACTCTTGCAAACGTACCTTTATTTTCAATTTTGTAACTGGCAAAGAGCAAGTGGTCATGGGGTCCTTTAGTAGTTTTTTTTGTTTTTGTTTTTTTGTTTTAAATCATATAGCTAATTTCTTAGCCTAAAACTACCAAGGATCGACTCTCTCACCTAAGTAATTCTGATACTATTTTTGAGAAGGTGTGTTCGGATGGTTCTTTTATCTTCTCACTATCCCAGATTAAGTGATCTAAGGCTCAGTCCCTTTTTCAGAGGTGAACTACACTATGAAATAAGGACACCTTCCTGATTAACAAATCTCTGCTTTCTTGGCCCATCTTCTTTTCCCTGTGCACCTTATCCTTGTGTGCAGTGTTGTTGTAGGCACATTGGTTCCCAGCATATTCGATACACAAGGTGGGTGGGGTAATATCTTTTATTGGACTGACTTCTGTTGGTGAGAGAGAAAAGCTTTTGAGCTTACATACAGCTAGTCTTCAAGACCTGAAGGACCTCTGTGTAAGCCCAAAAGCTTGTCTCCCTCCAACATAAATTGGTTCAGTAAAATATGTTACCACACTGACCTTGTCACCTTATCAGGGGCATGCTATGTTTGAAATCTTAAATCCAGAGTAGGTGAAAGATGGCAGGATGATCATTTTTAACCTTTCACATAATGATAAATTCTTCTTCGAGGAGTGTCCCTTTGGGTGCTCAACTTTAGGTGAATCTATGAGAGACCATCCCTGCCACCCTCAGAGGAAATCAGTCCTCAAAAAAGGTGGGGGGAAAAAAGCAGGCAACAAATTCCCCTTCCAGGGAACCAGCCAAAACGAAGCAATCCCTGATTCATTCGACACACTTGATACCGACTGCGGCGTAGTTGAGCACCTACAAGTCAACAGGATCTTACGGTACTATTGATTCTGTGTAAGCCAAAGACCTTAAGGAGGCTGGCTCTGAGAAGAGTGACAGAGAGAAGCCTTCTCCTCCTCCTCCTCCTCAGTACCGATGTAGCCTCTTAAACATCTGGCACCAAGAAGCTCAACATCGCTACAGTCTATGGTGCCATCTACTGGTCCCCTAATGCATAGCACAGCGACATCAGCTATGACAGCAGTACTGTCTACACCACCATCCTCTGTATCAAGGCTTGCGGCACCACGTCAGTTCCTTCATCGCAAGGACTTGCTAGTCTATGCAACACCAGAATCTCCTCTTCATACTGATGTTACTCCAGCATGCTCAGTACCATGCCAATCTATATCACCACTGAGATCAGCCCCTCTTTTTTTCCAGCAATGAGGATGAAGAGGAAGGGGACCACTCCTCATTCATTTGCATGACCACCAGACCAGGTTCACCAGAGCAATCTGGGTATCAGCCAAGTGATACCCTAGGGTGGTATGGACATCCATGGATGCCACCACCAATGCCATTCCCACCGCAATGGCCTTATTGGAATCCATGGCCTCCATACAGCCACCAGTACTCTAGGCCTTCCAGCACCTACAGGGAGAGGAGGTGGTGCTCCTCATCAGCCTCAGTAGGTACAGCCTCCGGAGGAGACTTTTGAAGAATGGGAGGAAACTTTGGAATGGGAAGTCACACCTCAAATCAATCTGTCTTCATCCTCCCCAGACAAAGCAGTCATGCCTCCACCGCTTTGACTTTAAACAGTTCCAGGAGCTATTTAAAAGAATTGCTGACTCGCTCAAAATACCCTTGGAGGACGTTGCAGAGTCTCAACGTAAACTGTTGGATATTTTACAGACATAAACATCAAAGATTATGCTCCCTGTAAATGAGGCACTTGTGGACCCAGCCAAGATAATCTGGCAGACCCCTGCAACAATACCACCCACTTGTAAAAGAGCAGTCAAAAAGTATCGCGTCCCTTCTAAGGCTATAGATTTTTTGTTCTCACATCCCCCACCAAATTCCTTGGTGGTAGAGGCCGTGAATAAAGACAACACCAGTCCAGAATCACCCCATACAATAAGGACTAGAAACAGTTAGACCTCTTTGGACACAAAGCCTGTTTGTCAGGAACTAAGCAATTCAGAATAACCAATTACAAAGCTTTGATGGCCAAATATAACCACACAAATTGTCTAAGATTTCTAAGTCTAAGATTCTGAGATGTCCAATTTTATTGACTGTATTCCAGATAACAAAAAAGACCACCACCTTGCACAGACGGTCTTATAAGCTTCGTTGGATGTGGCAGTCACAGCCACACGATCCATTACCACTGCTTAAGTTATGCAATGGGCTTCGTGATGCCACCTCTGAGTTTCCCAAGAAGGTCCCATCTATTGTTAAGGATCCTCCCTTTGAGCACCAGCAATTGTTCGCGGTCAAAACTGATTAATCCTTCCACGCCCTAAGGGATTCCAGGGCAACTCTTTGGTCTTTACGCATTTACACACCTGCACAAAGAAGGAAGCTGGGGAAATACCAGTCAAGGCCTGCCCCCATATGTCCAGCCACAGAGACAATGTGACCTACAAAAATGGAGACAGAGGCCTAAGAGACATAGACCAGTCCCATCTCGGCCGTCAAGATCCCAACAACCCTCCTTGAAATAGCAATTTTGAGGCTTTGCTCAAGGGCCGGAGATGCCATCCCCATTTCCAAGCACTGGAACCATCAACAATCATCCATCCTTTCAGAGACTGCCTGATCCCATTCCACCCAGTATGGCAGATCATCACCTTGGACAAATGAATATTAGAAATTTATAAACATTGGTTACTCAGTCCCATTTACCTCTGTGCCCTCTCTTCCCCCACCCCCACCGCCCCATCCTCCCTACCTCCTTGTCCCTGTTCAGGGACCCTTCTCACAAGCACCTTCTACAAAATAAATCACCTACTGCACTTGTGTCAGTACTGATTCTACCACACCCAACACAGAGGGGGAGAGGCTTTTATTCCAACTACTACTTAACTCAGAAAGAGCAGGGAATGGAGACCCATTTTTGACCTAAGGAAACTCCACATGTTCAGTGATCGAGGATGGTCACATTAGCAGCTATAATCCAAGCACTGGAACAAGGGGACTGTTTCTCGGCCCTCGACCTCCTTGATGTGTATTTTCATATCTCCATACACCCAGTGCACTGCCTTTTGGCCTCTCATCGGTGCCCTGATGTTCTCTAAGGTTCTCGCGGTCATAGTGGCCTACCTCTGCAAGCAAGGAGTCATGATATTCTCCTACTTAGACCGCTGTCTACTCAAAGCCCTTTCTCAGGAAGATGTTGTAGACGCTACTCAAAGGATAATGGTTCTCTTCTCTCAACTAGGACTAAAAATAAACATGTAAAAATCAACGTTGACACCCGCTCAAAAACTAAAGTTCATTGGGGTCCAACTGGATGCGCTGGAGGCCAAAGCCTCGTTACCACTACACAGATTTGTCACCCTTGATCACCACAGCACAAACCAGCTTACAGATATCAGCCAGGACCTGTCTCCAACTATTAAGTCATATGGCAGCAACCATGTTCATTGTAATGGACCGTGAATTTGATAAGGGACGTACATATTGTGTATGCTTACTCTGACTACATTGTGCTCACCTCCAATATCTGTTTCTGAAATGCTTTGTTTCCCATTTCACAATCCAGTCTGTTGTATAACCTTGCTTTGTAAACTTCAGATCCAGTAAAGATGTTTTGTTTTTGTTTTTTTCCCCCATCATCAAAGCTTTTGTCCATGACAATTTTTTTCTTTTGACATCTTTTCATTTTGTGCTAAGAGCACTAATCTAAAAAAAAAGTTGCTTCTTTTATGTACATAACCACCCTTTGTGCTAGATCCCTTTTATGTTTGCCTGTACACTTATAAATAAATCTGGTTTGTTTATCCAAGTATTCTTTGTGCCTCAACAAGTATTTTTAATCCGATACACTTTGGTTCTTTCCATGCTTAATACTTTCATTCGGGCATCACATTTTTCAATAACCCCACAGATATAAATTGTTCTTTGCAAAGTCAGGTCAGTTTCTCATGATGGTACAGAGAAGGGCTACTAAGATGATCAGAAGAAGACAAGACACTTAAGAACTTGGCTTGTTTAGCCTAACCAAAAGAAGGCTGAGGGGAGATATGATTGCTCTCTATAAATACACCAGAGGAATAAATACTAGGGAGGGAGAGGAGTTATTTAACTTAAGGGCCAATGCAGGCACAAGAACAAATGGATATAAATTGGCCATCAACAAGTTCAGGCTTGAAATTAGACAAAGATTTCAAGCCGTCTGTGATAAATGAAGGGTGGAGGTAGCTCCCTTTTATGAACAGCCAGCCAGCCAGTTAGCTACACAATCTTTGTTGTTAACGCTTTACAGGTAAAAGTAAGTAGAGAACCACTAAAGTCCACAGGTAAAAGGAAGACCAAAAGAGCCAATGGGAGGGCTAGAACTTTTTAAAATTGGGGAAAAAAACCTTTCCCTTTGTCTGTCTGTCTGTTCTCTGGAGAGAGGGGACAGAGCAAAACAGGGCTGAAGCTATGATGTAAAAAGCTGTGAATCAGGTATGAAAATCACCAGATCATACCTAAAACTACTCAATTTGAAACCCCAAATACGTAAGTAGATCAGAAAATGTCTAGAAAGTCTCGATTAGGTTTATCTCTTATTTCTGTAAAGCCTGTGGACTCCTCTGGGCTGACCCCCAAATGCTTTTGTTTTGCTTGCAACTATTAAACTAGACCTCAAGAAAACTATTCTTGATGCTTAATTGTTATATTTGCTCTTTTTAAATCTAGCAATAGCCTAAGTTTCAGATGTATTTTTCTTTTTTGTTTTTAATAAAATTTATCGTTTTTAAGAACAGGATTGGGTTTTTTTGTGCATATGTTGTTTAATTAGCTGGTGGCAACAGCTGATTTCCTTTGTTTTTCTTTCTCAGCTCTTCCCCAGAGGGTGGGGGATGAAAGGGCTGAGGATACCCCACAGGGAGGAATTCCCAAGTTTGCCTTCCTGGGTAAAAAGGGTTTATTTGCATTTGGGTGGTTTCAGCATCTACACATCCAAGGTCAGAGAAAAGCTGTAACCGTGGGAGTTTAATACCAGCCTGGAGTGGCCAGTACAGGCGAGTCTCATCTTATGCACATTTAACATGTGCGAATTCAGCTTTGCGCGGTTGGCAAAACCAAAAAAAAAAGAGAGAGAAAAATAACAATTTAAATACTGTACCTGTAGTGTGGGCCATTCCGCCCACCATTACACTCAATGTAATTTTGACTATATGCAATTTTCGCTTTATGCACTGACAGTGGAACGTAACCCCAGCGTAAGATGAGACTCGCCTGCATTAATTTTTAGAATCCTTGCAGGCCCCCAGCTTCTGTACTCAAAGTGCCAGAGTGGGGAATCAGCCTTGATGCCATCAGAGGAGTGAAGTTCTGGAACAAACTTCCACGGGAAGCAGTGGGGGCAAAAAACCTAACTGACTTAAAGACTGAGCTTGATAAGTTTATGGAGGGGATGGTCTAATGAAACTGAAACTGCCTGTAATGGCATCTAGTTGATCTGCGACTGCTAGCAATAAATATTTCCAACGTCTGGTGATGGGACACTAGATAGAGAGGGCTCTGAGTTACTACAGAGAATTCTTTCCCAAGTGTCTGGCTGGTGAGTCTTGGCCCCATGCTCGAGGATTAACGATCACCATATTTGTGGTCAGGAAGAAATTTTCCCACAGGTCAAATTGGCAGAGACAACTGGGTGGTTTTTTTTATTTTGCATGGGGCACTTGCAGGTTTAAACTAGTGTAAATGGCAGATTCTCTGTAACTTGAAGTCTTTGAGTCATGATTTGAGGACTTCAGCACTCAGCCAGAGGTTGAGAGCCAGGAGTGGGTGGATGAGGTTCTGTGGCCTGCAATGAGCAGGACATCAGACTAGATGATCATGGTGGTTCCTTATGACCTTAAAGTCTATGATAACCAAATATAATTTAGCCTGGGATTTTCAAAGGAGTGTATTAGAATTGGGTACTCTTTGACTTTCAGATTTCAATGAGATTTGGACATCCCAGCTTCAGTTACTAAATCTAACTGTTCAGACTTGTGCATTTAAGCTTTATTATGAAGGTTTGTAACAGTGATCAATGTTCTCACTGTGCAGCTGTTGTAAAGAAAATGTTAGTTTTCCAAATAACATTCTTGTGTGAATCAGTGTTCCCAGAATTTCTGAATGACTGTCTAATAGTTCAGTTGTCTTCAGGTTTCCTTTGTCACTGGGCCTGCTATATATAACTGTGTAGAATTTCACCCCCTTTCAATTTCTATTTAGTATCACTTCTTCCCAAGTAATTTTGGAACAGACTGGATTAAAAAATCCAGTTTTATTTAAATTGGATTTTTGATTTAAATACTTTATTTTTAAAAATAAAAAAATTGCAATTTAATTTGAAATTGACAGCCTGTGTTAAAGGTCTAAACTTTATTAATCATAATTTAACAAAATATGAAGCAGTAGAAGTTTGCTGGCAAAGTTTTAAAGAAAGTTAAATCACTGAACTGCTGGAAGTCACTGGCTAAGCTGTTGAAACCAGTGTTTGTTGAAATGCTAACATAGCTTTCAACTTCCATTTGCAGGTACGAAGAGAATATTTTCTTCATTTCAGTTTATTCAATTAGATGGCTATAGTTTATTCAAAGTTAAACCAATTGGAGGTTGAAAAAGCAGGAAGAATCTTGTTTGTTCTTCCAATCTATGAATAAAACAAAGTATGAGGATGAGATCTATTAATTCTAAAATCCTGAAGGATGTGTTGACCAGAAATAATCAGTTCAGTAACTAAATATGTTACTTGTTTTTAAATGGTGACAGGTTTCAGAGTGGTAGGTAGCCATGTTAGTCTGTATCAGCAAAAACAAAGAGACGTCCTCGTGGCACCTTACAGACTCCTCATTGTTTTTTGTTTTTCAATGCAAATCATGCTTTGATAAACTTACATAAAAAACGACATCTAGCACGTTTTAGGTAGTTTCATTTAACTAATAAAAAATAATTAATTTTTACATTTAATTGAATACCCATTTTCATCCAAATAGAGCTTGACAGAGTAGAATAATCTAATAAATAGAAAATGGTGCATGATGCATTTGCTAACATAATAAAATTAAAATGTAAGAATCTATATGTATATTAAGCTGTGTAATTGCTTAAATAAATTTGTATAAATATAATATCCTCCTGGTTAGCAAAAAGAAGTACCAAATTTACTGCAATGGCTATGTTTAATTACAAATTGATGTGTTTTAATGATTACCAACCAGTGAGGATCAGCTTTTCCTTAGGAAAATAACTAAAGTATAGGGCAAAGCATAAGTAAACTCTGATTTAAATCAAGATTTTCTGTTTGCTGGTTTAAATTGGTGATTTAATCACCAATCACTTTGATTTAAATCAATCTACAGTGATTTGGAGGCACTGCAACCACCTCTACAGTTCTCAGCCAGCTTTCCTCCCATACTGAAGGACTCCTGTGGCTCCATCTGCCCCTTTGATGAAGGCCACAGAAGAAGCCAGGATTAGCGCTGTAGAGTTTCTATATTCTAAGTCAGTGCTTAAATCTTTTTTTCTCTGATAGCTGTTCAGTGGCCTATATAAAATGAATTGGTCTCTTCTCCATATCATCTACCAGCATGATAGTGTACAACTTTTTAATAGTACCAACAGAGGTCAGTGATTGACTGACTGGGCTTGGTGATCAGACTGTTCTTGCTTCTGCAGGTCCTCTTTCCAGAATAGAAGTAAGCATATAAATGTGGTGGATTATCAGTCACTTCTACTATGTATGCTGTACGTGGTCTGTGAATAAATTTAGATTTCAGGGTTGTCAATTTAGGGTCTTTTAATGGATAGTAGATTCATCTTAACTTTTTAAAAATCCCAGTACTTCTTCTACTTAAACCTAGATGCTGCAAATGTTGGATTTTTCTGTAGAACCATTAAAATAATTATGCAGTCTCCTTAGGGCCATTTTTTCTTTCATAAAAGTGATGATCTTGCTATTGAGAATCTCAACTTTTGCATTTCTTGCCATTGTATTTTAAATTTGTCACCTTTTAATGTTTCATTAAAGTAGAAAGGTTGTCTCTTAATTTCTCATAATGGAAGCTGAAGACTGAATTGGAAACTTTTTTCCCCCATTAGACCCATTTTTATCTAAAATGGTTATATAGGCTCCAGACTAGCAAAGAACTTAAGCACAAATATAACTTTAAGCACAAGAGCAGTCCCATTGAATTCTGTGGGACATCATTTGTGTGCTTAAAGATATTCATTTACTCAAGTGCTTTGCTGGTCTGGGGCCTTAATGCATGTGAACTTGTGAAGACAGACAGACACACATTCTCCCCTCCTTTTGAATATATAATTTCCATTAATACTAGTTTGTGTGTAATGACATTGAAGGGAGAAAATACCCTTTTGCGTGAAAGAATGCAGTGAGGAATTAAAAGTAAAAGCTTTACACTGCAGGTTATCCAGGTTTCACACTTTGATTTGCTAATTGATTTTCATTTCTAAATAGATTCGATACATTGAAGAACAGTGCTGCACACCCCTTTTTTTAGTGTATAGATTTCAGGTCCACAAATATTCCATGACATATAAGTGGGTTTTCTGTATAATTCTGAAGTTTGTTTTCTGTAGGTGTAGGCAAGATGTTCAGATTCAGTGGGGTGCCAGTTTGGTAATTTTGCTCAAAGTGCATGGTGAGAATAATCTTTCTCCTAAAATGAAGCAGAAGGATAAGTAATAACTTTTTATGCATGATAAGCATCAAAAATATGAGCCTGCTGGTCTATGCTTTTCATTTTTCTTTGCCTTTGTCTTTCAGTCAGAACCTCCTGCAGTGTGCACACGATGTGATCAATAACTCAATAACTTTTTTCATGCAGTAATTATCTCTATGTGGTATTATCTGAACACTGTTTTTCTTTATTACCCAAAAGATGCAGGAGATATTTATATAACCAGCTGATCCCATTTTGGATGAAGCTACTTCATGACAGCAGGGAAAATAGTTTATTTTAAATAGTCTTTTTTAACAAACATATATGGAAAGCTTTTACCAGCTAATTCTTTCTTCAGTTGGAAAAAATTTATTCTAAAAGACTTTGTTAATTACACTTATAATTACACTTTGCCAAATTATATTATATGTATAATATGTAGGACATGGAAATGCCATATAAAAATCATTTTCTTATATATGCTTTAATATACTCAATACGAGTGTTAAGCAGTTATATCTGTTAAATAAGATGTAAGGTAGTGTCAAAGTGAAACGATCTGTATTTTCTGTGAGGTAGCTGTTTTAAACATCTTTGAAAATAGTTTTGACAACTATTTTAGATAAGAATGAGCTTTGTGTGTGCTCTAAAATAAATTTATTCAATACTGAAATGTTCTTCATTTGTTTTATCGGCTTCTCTTTCACAGATTGAGATCTTGCAAGAATCTCGAATGATGATTCCAGATTGCCAACGCAGATTAGAAGCTGCGCGTGCAGATCTTAGTCAACTATTAGTAAGTAAAGCGCAAAATAACTCTTACCTTGAGCATTTCATGTCTTCTGGCCACAAAGACTTAGAAAGCCAGATTCTTTCATTGATGGTGTTGTACTAGCAAATTATTTATTTAGCCCTCAGTGTAATAGTATAATGAAACTGACTAAGATTGAACACTTTCTACTTTGTATATGGTATCTTGTATGTTATTTTGTGTATATTTCCATGACTAATATTATGTAACACAATAGTTGATTTCAGAATGTGCATAGATAAGTGAATACAAAGTTTAGTGTAGATATAACAAAACAATACAATCAGTAGTATGTTTCAATAAACGGAAGTTGAGAAACACTGAAACGGGACATGCACCCAGTGGACACTTAAATATTGCGATATTAAAGTGGAGTCCTTTGTTTTGCAAATTATATTACCATACCACTTAATCTCTTCATGTGAATTCAGGTTTACAGTTGGAACATTCTGCTTGCTTTGATTATTTGGTCATTAAAAATAATCACAGTATCTTAAGATAAGTACTTAGCTTCATTTCAGTGGAACTATTTGCATACGAGTAGGGGTGATATAGAAATTTAGAGCCCAAACCTGCTTTACCTAGCTCTAAGGTCACAGGATTACATTAAAAAGCTGACAGTTTCTTTACCAGCAGTCTTGTTACCCATGTAGATTTAAACATTACTGTGAAGCGTAACTATACAATGGAATTTAAGCATCTTACCACATGCAGTGAGTGAAGGAGAGATGACTTGGTAGAGTTCCCCTCTGCTGATCTCCATTAAGCTGCCAGCATTAGAGCCTGATTCTGCAAGATGCTGAATGACCTCAACTCCTGTTAACTTCAAGGGGAGTTGAAAGGCTCTTCAGATTTTCCATGAGGTGCTCTGTGCTTTGCAGGATCAGACTGTTAGACTTCATCTTTTTGCAGGTCCATAGTGGTCTTCAGATTGTTTACGTGAAGGGGTTGGCATAATTTACTGATCAGTCATTGCTACTGTTCCCTAAATTGAGAAGGCAAACAAACAGATAAGCTATTTTAATCAAGAGACTTGAAATTTTTAAATAAATCCAAAACTTAATAATACTGAAAAGTTCTGAAAGGTCATTTTCCTCTCCCAGTATACTTGCATAGTTCCCATTAAAGTGAACTTTGAAGAAGAATCTCTTTTTAAATGGACAACCTCAAAGAAGGTTTCAAGTCTTCCTAAGTGTTAGTCTTACCTCTGTTGCCATTTCTGCCAACTTTTGTGTGGGCTGCATTTTGGTTTGAATATTCCTTTAATTGAACAACATATAAAAAATTCAAATAATTCAGACTTGGTACTTCTAAATTTGACATGTGCATGATTTAACTGTTTTACTCACTATCTAAATTTCTGGGAACTATCTAAATTTCTCTAAAACCAATGTATTCAATATTGAAATGCCCTTCATGTTTCATGGACTTCCCCTTTACCTCGGATGGCACCCGAAGTTTAAACGAGCCACATGATGTTGGACAAAATCTTAGACCTGATTTTAAAAAAATATGGAGGAAAAAAAGCGCTAAACTAGCTGGCTCTAAGGAGCTAATCCATTGATGCAAGGGATATTATTACATCTAACACGCAGCACTAAAAAATGGAATTTTAATATAACATCTCAGTTATTTCATTGAGAGCGTTATTTTCAAAGTACTTAAAGTTGTATAAAGAAATCTAATTTTAATTTCAGGAAAATGAAAAAGAGTTGGAAGAAGCTGAAGAATATAAAGATGCACGTTCAATACTGGAGTCAGTGAAGTTGGAAGCCTAGATGTTCTTCAGTACTGTCTTTATGCATTAGCCTGGGTCCATTCCACACTTTTTGTTTGATCACTTCTGTATTATTTAAAGTAGTGTAAGAATGATGACTTGCTGAGATTCCCTTTATGCAATTGCAAATGACTGGCCTCTCTCTAACTTGGAGACATCAAATAAATGACTGATACATTTTTGGTTTTTATATTTTGCCTATAGATAGAACACTTAATTGACTCAAAGTATCAAATTGCAAAAAAAAACCAACCACCAGTGTCTTTGAGATAAAGCTAGGAATTTACTAGCTGGTGAGGATGAGTTTTGTGTAACAACTTAGCATCTTTAGGATAATAATAAAGTATGTGAGGAATGTGATGACAGCAGATATTTCCAAAACTACTTATGGTGGAAAGTATTTGCCTTAACAAATTTCTGTTCTAACAGGAAACAGTTTAAAGCAATTAAGCCTGCATATTCTAACAGGACACTTGTAAAGTGAGCTCTGGTCAAGTGAAAAATTCTCTAAGTTGTATATTTTTGCAAACTTGTGTTGTGTATATGTAACTTCGCAAATAGATAAGTTCTTATTTTAAAGTACAGTACTAACTAGAAATGGGCCTAAGATATTAAATAAAGATCTGATTCCAAACCACCTTTAAGTAGAGTGCTTTCATATCTGAGTTCTAGTTCAGGCATAACCAGAATGAAATAGCCTTTGCGAGGAGCAATATGGTAAATGTCCAGTCTTTTCCCCACTATTTGCACCTGCAAAAAATTGTCAACTGGAACCTACTCGCAGAAGTTTTGAAGTGAACCTTTTTCTTCAGGGTGCAGCTATGCCCCTTTGCTAGCTCTTGACAGTGATTAGTGATTTAATAAATCATTAATTAAATAAAGTGATTTATTGGATACAGGCCAGGATCTGGCTACTGTGAGGGAATTAATGGAGTAGTGTTTGGTCTGGATGCAAGAGTATTTAAATTTATACAAAACCTGTGGTTCTTTTGGGACAACTCATCTGAAAAATAAGCTGTGGGCTCTTCTGGCTAGCAAAGTTTTGCATGTTAACTTACTTAGTATAAGAATTTTTGGCATGTACTTTAAGGGCAACAAAGTACTGTATCCTTCTGGTGCTATATAAATATTCCAATAAGCTTTTACTTAAAGAGCCTGGCTTTGAATAGGACTTCATCCCGGCAAGTCAAAATGGTAGGCATCAGCTGTCACATAAGTATATAGTTACCTGATTTGTGGGTGTAGTCAGATAATTAGCTGTCTAAACAACATCAATTGCAGACAAATGCATTTTCCAAACCATAGTTGCAATATATAGTCTGCTTCTCTGAATTGGGGCCTAATTTTTGCACATTTCTTAGCTTGGTAGAACAGAAATTAACTATCTTTAACCCATTTCAACCAAATAATAGTTAATTTGTTATACCATTTCTGTACAGTAGTTAACTATGCACTAATGGCTCTTCTAAACTTTCAGAAAGTCTATTTAGCATGCCATTCTGTCTCGGGCACATTTTCTCTTGTTTTATTAGTAAGCACATTTTAATGAAAACAGGAATCTTGTTTTAGAATTTAATCTACTCCTGCTACTACTTCCTCCTATGTCAGAAGTGTACCTGTCATACCATTTTGATGTGGTAGTGGTGGTTTGATGTCAAGAAAGTATTATTTCTGACTGAAGAATGAGCGGCAAATAGTTGTAGCTATAGAAAAGTGACATACAGAAAATAAGGCCTAAGCAGGATTATAGTTAAAATTTCCTCCCACAGACTTCTGCCTGAGACATTGGTTCATCTAATTTAAATTACATACTGTTTTCAGAAGTTTATAATCTGCCTCATAACATGCTCCAGTCTACACAGAAGACAACCATGAAGAGGATATTCCTTGGCCAACATTCTGACCATTACCCTTTTATCTGATTCCTTCTGATATATCAAGGTTCTGTTGATTTTTTTTTTGGGGGGGGGGTTGGAAAGCCTATAACTGGTAGGTCTCTCTCTCTCTCTGCTGTCCTATCTGCTCTGTGAGCAATACTCACCCTTACATATGTCCATTTATCCCACCCATGTCTCCATGTTGACTTTTTAGCATGAATGCCTTTCCTGAGCTGGTCAATAAAGCAACTATCCTCTACTCATTTCAATCTCTCCTGCAGATCCACTGTTACCACAATACTGTTAAATTTCCTGACTGGTTGTCAACTGACTGACTTGTTTATTTCATGGAGAGATGGACTAAAGGAAACTCAAACCAACACTGGGCATTGGTGTAAGGAAGGCAAGAGGACTAAACTGTAAAAGGAGGATAGAGAAGTTATTGTGAGTAACTTAAAAATATAGCTAGTAAGCCACGTGCCCATCATTCTGATCACTTTACATGCCTGTTTTATATCACTATCCTACCAGCATCTCTCTTGTCTTTTTAGATTGCATGCTCTTCAGTTCAGGGACTCTCTTCCTGTTTGAAAGTATGTGGTGGACTTTCATTCTGCCAACTCTGGCCATATAGCAAACTGGAGTAACTATTTTAGATTTAAAGTGAAATGCCACCTAATTTTTTTATTCTAGAAGTCATCAGGTCATTCACAGAACCACTAAATTTCCTCCCAGTTCAATTTGTGCATGGTCAGTGGGTTCCCAGCCATTCTTACTGTTGCTCGTCAAATCCCTGGATGTTTTCTAAAGCCTGATTCCAATACAGCGAACTAACTGTATAGAGTCAATGACCTTTGCCTTTAGGAAAGGGGATGGAGAAGAACACCTTTCTTCTGGTAGCCTTGGAATGCATAATAGAGTATCTTTCTCCCTTAGAATTGTGACCAGCTGCCATGCATACTGAGCACAAGAGGTCTGAAGATCTGAGAGTCAATAGCTGTGGAGGTTAATGTTGGCTGAATCAATCTCTTACTTATTCCTATCATTGCTGCATATAAATACTACCTACTTGCATGTTTAGTTTTAATGACAAGACAATAGTCAAAGGCCCTCTACATTGCTGGAGACAGACAATGGTGGTCACCAGAAAAAAATAGGACCAGGAGGAATTCCACACAGTTAGAAGCTTCCAAATTGATGCCAGGTTCTCAATGTAGGAAACTGTGGAAGATATCTCTGCAGATTACTGGTTCAAAGGAACAGAGATATGTATAGAACCTATCCGTGGATGGTTGCTCAGCACAACCTGCAAGAAAAATCAAGCTTGCCCACAAAAATATCTCCAACCAGCCAAGGAAGACTATCTATTGTGAATATAGAATCCCCAACAAGGAAAGAATATCCTGCCAGTGACAGGCAGCCAATAGCACTGTGTGCTGTCTTCCTTGAGCCAAGCCATCAGACATTATTCAAAGATTGGATAGGCTTCTGAAGTAGACATGCAATGATCCAATAGTGATGGTTCATATCTGCAATGACATTGCATTGCAGGATCTCTTTCAAATTATAGATGACTTCAAGGAACATGGACATGCTGCTTCAGCATGCTTTCAAGTGATCTCAGATCTTTTCTGCCTCGCAACCAAAGGAAGGCAGAAGATTATGGAAGTAAACCACTGGCTAGGTAAATTTTGGAGGATTTGGGTTCTTGGAATTTTGGTCCACCTTCCATGGGGGCTGTATAGTTTGGTCTCTAAGGAACCAGCCTTCTCATGGATAGTTAGAAGGACATTCAATAACAAAAATGAGAGGGGAGAATGAAGCACGGGACAAAATATCAAGATATTGAGCAAAATAATCAAGGAACCAAAGATAAAGAGGAAAAAAAATTTTTTTTGTTTATATATATATATATATATATATATCAAGGGTGGGAACATGTGTAATGAAGAGGAGGAATTGGAATTCCTCATTTATGGGCAAAAATTATGTAATACTAATGAGATTACTAATCATGTGAATCATCCCATCAGGTATCAGGTTATAACCATTAACTTTTAACATTCCAAAGATCAAGTGGACAAAAAAGGAGGGTGAGTGGCATTCTATCAAATATAGAATTACATGTGTCCGAGTCACTGACAACTCAAAAGAAAATTATTTTGAATGCTTATGGATCAGTGTTGCAACAGATAAAGCATAAGGTGGGGGTGTGACGGGTTGGATCACAGAAACCCTCTTGGGAGCTGCCACCTGATGTGCCAAAACTACTTCTATCCCTGTTTTCCCTGCCAGCCCAGGACTCCAGCACCCTGTCTTGCTGAGTCAGACACTCCAGTCTGCTCCAACACAGACCCAGGGTCTGAATTACTTGCCCCAAAGCTGCAGGTTTACCTGAACATAGCTCACAGAAGTGTGCTTGTCTTTAGCACTCAGATGCCCAACTCCCAATGGGGTCTAAACCCAAATAAACCCATTATACCCTGTATAAAGCTTATACAAGGTAAACTCATAAATTGTTTGCCCTCTGTAACAGTGATAGAGAGATATGCACAGTTGTTTGCTCCATCAGGTATTAATACATACTTTGGGTTAATTAATAAGGAAAAAGTGATTTTTATTAAATACAGAAAGTAGGATTCAAGTGGTTCCAAGTAGTAACAGATAAAACAAAGTAAGTCACCAAGTAACATAAAATAAAATGTGTAAATCTATGTCTAATCAAACTAAATACAGATAAGATCCTCACTAGTTCCAGAATGCTCCTTTTTAGACTAATCTCCTTTCAGCCTCGGTCCAGCAATCACTCACATGCCCTGTAGTTACTGTCCTTTGTTCCAGTTTCTTTCGAGTATCCTGGGGCACTGGAGAGGCTCCTTCTTTAGCCAGCTGAAGACAAAATGGAGGGGTCTCCCAGGGGTTTAAATAGACTCTCTCTTGTGGGTGGAGACCTCCTCCTCACCCTATGTAGACTCCAGTCAAAAAATGGAGATTCGGAATCATATGGGTAAGTCATATGCTCATGCTTGACTCAGGACTTGCAGGTAGTAGCCATTACCCACATGGTACCTTGAATGTCATATAAGAAGTCTACCTGAGGTGGATTGGAGTCTTCCAAGCTCTTTTGTCTGTTAAGTGCTTCTTGATTGAGCACCTAATTTGCACATTCCTTGCCCAAGAAGTGACCAAATGTTCTAACTAAGGCTACTTAGAAATCAAGCAATTATACAGCCAATGTTCATAACTTTGAACACACAAATGGTGCCTGCATACAACTAGGATGAACATACCTATGTAAAGGTTATGATTTACTGGTTATGTTACATGGCATATATAGCAAAACCTTCTTCCAGTTATAGCATACATACATTTATGACCACCCACCCATAAAGCCTTATGGGGTACACTGTCACAGGGGGTATTAGCTTGTGACTGCTACAGCCCAACAAATCACACTAAGGAACAGGATGACTAGCTCTTAAGCATCTATTTATAACCTGGTCAGCAGGGAAAGCTGCATGATCATTGGGCACTTTAATTTGAGTGACATATGCTGGTGGTCTCATGCTGCCAGTACTAAAACATCTTTGGCATTTCTAAATACAGGCAAACCCTATTTATCTGATCCAATTGGTACCAGGGCCAGATTGGTTATTCAAAATTTTGGATAATCTGGAGAAGCGAAAAGTGCAAGGCTGCAGTGCTATCTAGTACCCACAGAAGTAATTGCCTGCTTCTGGACTGGTTTTTGGTTAATACAGAGAGCCAGATAGTGGAGGGTTGCATAAATGGGGTTCTAGTGTATTATAAATGACAACTTCCTAACTCAAAATATGTTGCATCCACCATGGGGAATGCTATATTAGACCTTGTCTTGACACACAGAAATTGATCACAGAATTAGAAATTAGTGGTAGTTTAGGTACAAGGGATCATGACTTGATCACATCTGTAATGTGCAAACAATGTACAGTCTAAGCCAGTCACACACAGTCAGTGCTTTAAAAGAGCCAGTTTCACAAAGCTGAAAACAATTGAGCCAAATCTGGGATGACAAACTGGGGGGAGGGATAGCTCAGTGGTTTGAGCATTGGCCTGCTAAACCCAGGGTTGTGAGTTCAATCCTTGAGGGGGCCACTTGAGGATCTGGGGCAAAATCAGTACTTGGCCCTGCTAATGAAGGCAGGGGGCTGGACTCAATGACCTTTCAAGGTCCCTTCCAGTTCTAGGAGATGGGATATCTCCATTATTTAAAAAAAAAAAAAAAAAAAAAATCAGAAAACTGTGGATAATTGGGAATTCTTTAAAGAATGCCTTATTAGATACCACAAAAGCCATAAGTGAGTATGAAGGCTGTACTGGTTAAACTGCCATGGCTTAGAGGAGAAGTGAAGGCAGTTGTGTGTCACTGTCTATATATTTTTAAAAAGTAAGAAGTCTATAATAGTGAATACAAATCAGAACATAGGAAATTTATATGGGAAGCAAAGGGCCACGAGCAATCCCAGCAGAGTTAAGGACAATAAGGAGTTCTTAAAATACATCAAGAACAAAAAATCTGAACAATAGTATGGGTCTTCTACCAGCTACAAATGGTAGAATAACCAGTAAATCATGAATCAAAGGAAGAAGTATATGATAAATACACTATATTTGGGGGAAAGTCAGATGATGTAGTCATACCAGCATGATGACATGCTTTCCATTCCACTAATCTCAGGAGGATGTTAAACAGCAGCTATTAAAGTTAGTTAAACCTGCTGAGTTAAATATGGCTAACTTGCATCCAAAAGTTTTAAAAGAGCTGGTTAAGTAGTGTGTTGGACCATTAGTGTTTATTTTCAAATTAGCTTTCTTCTGGAACATCCCCCTCCCCCCAGTATTCCAAAGCTTAAGTTGTACCAATATATAAAAAGAGTAAACGGGGATATGCCTGTAATTACATGAGTCAATCTGACATCCCTCCCAAGGAAGATAATGAAACAGCTGATATGGTACTCCATTAGTAAAGATTTATGGAAAACATTGTAAAACTTTTTTTTAAATGAAATTGCAAGTTTGGTTGATAAAAGTAATAGCATTGATGTAATAGACTTCTATAAGGTATTTGACTTGGTACTGCATGCCATTTTGGTTTTAAAAAACCTAGAATAATATAAAAATAGGGCACACCTTAAATGTATTAAAAACTTACTAAGTGATAGGTCTCGATGTAATTGGATATGGGGAATCATCACTGAGCAGGTGTGTTTCTACTGGGGTTGTCCTGCAGGGAGCAATTCTTGGCTAGATGTTTCCCAGGTTGTTGATAAAAATGTTAGAGAACATAAAATAATCGTTGATTGAGTTGGTAAATGACACAAAGTGGGGGAATTGTAAATGATGAAGAGGGCAAAACACTGTTAGGGATCTGGATCACCTAGTAAGTTGGGTGTAAGCAAATGTATGCATTTGGGAACAAAGAAAGGGGCTTGGTCCTAGGAGAAGTGACTCCGAAAAAGATTTAGGGGGGGAATGATGGATAAATCAGCTGAACGTAAGTCCCCAGTTCAATGATCCTGGCAAGCACTAAGCGCCGCCAAACTTTCGCGGTGGGAAGCACCTGGAGGTAGGCAGAGGAGCAGGGATGCGGTGCACTGGGGTGGGAGGGCAGGCGGCTGCAGGAAATAACTCCGGGGGCAGGGAGCTTGGCGGGCCACAGCAAATAACTCTGCGGGCCATGTGTTTGAGACCCCTGCATTAAAGGGAAAGAGCATTTTGTCCTTTGAGTAGCGCCCCCCAAATCATGTAGTAACTTATATAAAATGGTCCAGATATCCTTAGCTCTAAAGTGTGGCTACAGTGAACTACACTGAATAATTTGTCAAAAGTTACAATGGGTAAACATTCTCCACCGCCTCAGACAGCTATTTAACTCTGCCTACTTACTTTCAGAACCTCTACTCTGCAGTACAGTGGGTAGAAGCAGTTGAAAATGGTCCTGCTCAATGATTCCCACTGAGGGCCTAGAATATGAGCCAGGTCTGCTGTTTTAAACACCCTAAGCCTCTACTGGCCTGGTTCAAATCCCTCCTGAAGACCCATCTCTAATGCAATGCCAAGAAACTAGCACATCCTCTACTTAGGCACAATTGTCTCTACTTATATACTGTATCTATCTGTGTGGGAACTGCTCATTTGTGTGGAGGAAGCGGATCGGATGTTGGGATGAGCAATGAAGTGGTGGCTATGCAAGGGAAGACTATGTGACTGACTTGTTGCGAGAGTAGGAGGGAGCAGAATTTAGTTCAATTAACTGTATATTTAAAAAAGCAAACTTAAGACTATACCAATCACCACCTTGATCACTGCTTGTATGTAGTAGAGCTCTGGTCAAGTGTAGTTAGTCTCTTGGTCTATCCAAGGCTGTGATCAAGTGTCTTGATGTTTTTGGTCTTTTGGTCTCAAGATGAAAACCTTGTCTTTGCTTCTGGGACCTTGAAGTGAAAAAATTCTCTAAGTTATATCTCTTCACCCCACCCACCAGCTATCTTTTTAGATTGTACACAGGGCAGGGGCCATCTGTCTCTGTGGTTAGAAAACTAGCACATTTTAGACACTATCACACTGGAGTTCAGAACCATAAGCACAGAAACTTTATGCCTCTGCATCATTTCTGGGCCCTCCTGCCCTCTCAATTTCTTTGGTGGCTCAACTGTAATGGAGTCAAGCTGCTGGGGTTTCAGTCATTGCCTTTGTAACCGTGCAAAGAAAAGTTCTGTATTATGCGGGGACTCTGCTTAAAAACATATGACTTCAGGCTGGGATTTTCAAAGACGCCTTAAGGAAAGTTAAGCACCCAACTCCCATTAGCTTACAAAAGCAATTAGGGGCCTAACTCTCTTTGGAAATCCCAAAAGTACTAAAAGTGTGAAAAATATATATATATATATATATATATATATATATATATATATGGCATAACCATCATCCTGCCTGCCTCCCACACGGATCTCCATCCCCAGGGAGCATCCCTCTCCAGGGGGCTGGGATAATGCTATGGACTAAAAAAGGAGGAAAGCTGTGTATTGAGATTCTCCTCTGTGTGCAGGCCCTGGAGTGAGGTGGGCACTCATGGCCCCACTGATCTGTTAATGTGGAACATGGGCCAATTTATGGCAAAATCCCATAAATGTTTAACTGCTGACTAGACTTTGGGAAAAGCTTCATAAAATCCCATTCAGTATTATAAAAATATGCTGAACACAGCAAAAAAAAAAAAAAATGAAGTCTTATAAAATGATAATGTGGCTGTCACCAGGAGCTGTAGTATTTGGTTTCCCTTGTCACTAGAGCTGCTCAATCTTTTTCAGATTATCAGAAACCCAAATTGCTTTTTGGGTGAAAATTTTCATAGAAATATGTTCCCACATCTGACCCACTCTACTTGTCACCTCTGCGTAAGACTAACTTAGAGCCTTATCCTAAAATGTGCACTTAGACCCAATTTTATTGAAAACATTTGCATGAGCAGGTACTGTTGTAACATTATTGGGAGTTACCCAACGGCACTATTACAGATAACCTTACAAGTTCTTTTTTTGAGTAGATGTAGCTGTGTTTTCCACTTGTGTGTGCGTGCACCTAGCAGAGCTGGAGAAATTGAGGAGCAGTACCCAGGGAGGGGAGGTGCTCATGCCTTGTAGCTCCCCCAGCTACATGAGGCGGCACTCTCCAGCTCCCCCTCAGTTTCTTTTTACCGCCCGTGGCTAAGGTTGGATCTCTGTGTTGTAGCCTCACAAATAGTTTAGTTTTCTTGGTATATATAATTAAGAGTACCCTTACTGCTAGTTAGAGTAGTGTTAGTTTAGTAGCTTGTTTCCCCAGTGATGCCCTCAATGGGGTTTAAACATTGTCCTTTGTGTAGAGGAGCACTCCACAACAGTGATCCACCCATGAGGTGCTTCCTCTGTCTTGGTGAGGCCCTCCTCAAGGACTGTTGCATGATCTGTAAATCATTTACTAAACTGACTCAAATGGCTCAGAACCTCTGCGTCAAGCAGCACCTACTTCAACATGCCACATGGCCTGATTCAGTATTGTAGCCCTCATCAGGTCAGAGATTGCTCTCGGGCTCTGAGAGCACTGCCGTTTCACGTTCAGGACCAGGCACCTCTCCAGAGAGGCAAAGGAGCCATTCCCTATCGACTGTGCCAAAGAAAAAGTCTCATAAAACCAATTGAGACTGCTCCATGTCTCTGGGTGACTTCTGCTCCCCCCAGGGAAAGCGCAGACTGGCACAGAGCCAGGATTGGCATGTGGGACTGTGCAGGTATCTTTAACCCTTCCCAGGTATCTAGTATGAAGATTAGAAACCCTGTACCATTGACTCCAGTTCCAGCCTCTGGGCGTCTGTCAAGTCCAGTACCAACCAGAGTACTGACTGTGTCCATAGTGGCAGCGTACTGTACTAGGCAGCCACAGGCAACCTCTGCCTTTCAGTCCTGACCTCGCCTTTGGTCCAGGACTTTGCCAGGGCAGTACCAATTATAGCCCCTCTGATTGAGCAAGCCACTTAGCCATCGAGTCGTCGGCTCCACTACCCAATGCTTCCCTTCCAGTAGTTGGGGTAGAGTCAGTAGCAGGACTGGTAAAGGGACCTCGGTACTAGGAACTTCCCCAGCATCGCTACAGTCAGCACCTCAGACGACACTTCCATGGTGGCTTTCACCACCCTCACCCTTGGTAGTCAGTCACTCTGGTATCACTATTCACGTCAGGACTGACCCTACTTCTTGCACCAGTGTGCTCAGTACTGGTGGTACCGCCTCCAGCGTCAGTGCTGCTTCCTGCCTCGTTCTGGGTGATGGAGTCAGATCGCCTACTTGCTCCTTCTGGTCTCGCTCTACCCTGAGGCTCCTCTGTATCTGAGTCTGGGTTAACATCCCCATTGCTTGATGAGTACCAAGAGTCATTAATGGACCATTACAACTCCCAGGATTAGTATGCGCATCATGGTCGGGACGGAGGTCCCTGGCCTGGTGTCTATTGGCCACCGATGCCCTATCCATATCAGTGGCCTCCTTGGAATCAGTGGGATGTGCCTCAGTTGTGGAGGGTCCCGCTCTTCCTCTCATTCACAGGTGAGATCACCAGCCATATCTGGGGTGTGACCCGCACCCAAGCACCAGTGATCCTTCTTCCAGCAGAGTCTTCTCATCGAGGTAAGTCATCCCTGGAACAAGATCTGGCTTTGGCTTAGTTAAGGGCCTCAGCTATGGACGATGCTGTGCTGCCAGGTTCATCCTCCCCTTTGGTATCAGAAAATTTTAAGGCATATCAAAACCTTTTGCAGCATTTAGCCACTTCCCTGGGCATCCAGGTGGAGTTTTTACAAGAGAACATCCACAAATTGATGGATGTTTTACAGCCATCTGCACCTGCAAAAGTTGACCTCCCGATCAATCCTAAAATCAGCTAAGGCCTCTGTAGCATGTCAGCTTAGATACTGCCTACAGCTAAGCACATGGAGAAATGCTATTTCATTCCTGTGCAGGGATTTGAGGAGTTTTGCTCCCTTCTGGCCACAAATTCACTAGTTGTGACTGCAGTGAAGAACAGCAGGGTAGGTTTACGTCCATCCCCAGGATAGAGATTCCAAAGATTTACATCTCCTCTTCCTTACAAATGCAAAATCACTAACCAGCAAGCCTTGCTGTCCAAGTATTTTGTTAACTGGAGAGCTATGTCAAAGTTTGCAGACCAGCTGCCTGAGGCCTCGCAGGAGAAGTTTCGGGCATTTGTCATGGAGGGAAGTTTGGTAGCTAAGACATTCTTGCAGTCCACACTCAACGCTGTGGACACCTCGGCCATGGTCATGGCCTCTGCAGTCACCATGAGGAGGGCTCCCTGGCCACAGAAGTCAGGTATTTCCCCTGATGTCCAGCAAGCCATTGAGGACTTGCCTTTTGATGGCCAAACGCTGGGTTTTTTGTTTTTTTTAAAAAACACAAAACTGATGACACGCTACACTCCTTCAAGGACTCCAGGGCTATCCTGAAGTCCTTGGGGAGGCACACGCTGATAGCACGGAGGTGCCATTATGGCATTCAGCAGCAGCATCATGCAGTTTGCCTAGCCTTTCCGTCCTCTGAGGCAATGGGACTATCCCAAAAAGAGAGAGAAATTCCACAGGAGAAAGCAGCCAAGCTCAGGGTTTGGCCAGACCATGTGCCCTCCCCTGGTGCTGTCCAAGCATCCATTTTGATTCCTTGGTCCAGAGCACTGTTCCAGTCATTGGTCCTCCCACCTCATCCCCTCCTGCCCCCAATTTGGGGATAGGCTGGGCCCACTTTCACTATGCCTGGGGTTCGATCACTCCCAAGAGCTGGGTCCTAAGCACCATCAGATTGGGTTATGTCACCTAGTTCCTCTCCAGACCTCCCCATCACTCTTCAGGGACCCTTCTCCCAAGATACTGCTCCTTGAGCAGGTTCGCTCGCTACTGGGATTTGGGAGCGGTGGAGGAGGTTCTACCGGTGTCATGGCTTCTACTCTTGGTACTTCCTGATACCCAAATCCAAGGGAGGGGTGAGACCCTTCCTCAACCTTTGTGGCCTCAACAAATGTATCAGGTACCTCATGTGATGATTTTACGGAGCCACAGAAAGGTCCTTCAGTTTGTCATGGGGGAACACTGCTTTCACTACACAGTGCTTCCATTTGGCCTCTCTTCCACCCCCTGAGTTTTTACTAAATGCATGGTCATTGTTATGGCATATCTCAGCATGTGGGGAATTCACATCTTCCCATAGCTCAATGACTGGTTATTGAGGGCAGCTCCAGAGAGGAAGTTCTCACTCATGTCAGTCCCACATTGTGCTTGCTTGACCATCTAGGTCTCCTTCTAAACACCAGAAAGTCACCGTTGGCTCCACTCAAAAAAAATCAAGTTCACAGGGGCTCTGTTAGATTCCACAACATCAGGAATGTTCGTGCTGACCGACCCATTTTCAGACAATTCAACATCTTTGCCTCAGTCTGCAATCTCAGCCTTCCACAACAGTTTGAATGTGTCTGAGAGTGTTAGGCCATGTCTGCTTGCACACAGGTAGTCCTCTTTGTAAGGTTGCACCTTCGCTCCTTTCAAATATGGCTCAGGATAGTCCTACCATCCTCTCCTTCATCCTCTGGACAGATTGGTTTGTCGCCCTCCGCTGGTCCTAGACTCCTAGCAGCACAGGATGGGTCCACACAATCTTTGGCAGGCTGTTCCCTTTACCCAGCCCTCACCAACCAAGTCAGTGGTTACCGAAGCCTCCCAGATAGATTGGAGGGGCATACCTTGAGTTGCTGAAGATACAGGGACTGTTATCAGAGCAGGAGGCCTCACTCCACATCACTGTGTTGGAGCTTTGTGCCATCTACAATACAGGGCGTGCCTTTCAGGACTGTATCAGACACACCGTGGTTCACATACTTAACGACAATACCACCACTATATAATATGTAAACAAACCAGGGGAAGAACAGCCCAGGTTGCTCTGCCTAGAGGTGATCAGGCTGTTGCAGTTCTGCACTGAGGAGAATATTACTCCGATAGCTGTTCACTTGCCTGGTATTCAGAATCATCTCGTGAACCATCTCAGCGGGTATTTTTCCCTGAGTCATGAGTGCTCCCTGAAGGCAAGTGTCTTCTGGGTCATCTTCACAGCATGGAGCAGTCTCATGATCCACCTGTTTGCTTCAAGGGAGAAAAGAAAACGTTGCCTGTTCTGCTCTGACCAGGGCCTCAGTCCAGGCTCACTCTCCAATGCCTTCCAATCCCCTAACCCAATCACCCCTCAGATCATCCTCAAGCTCATGGCAGATTGGGGCAAGCTCATTCTCATTGTCCTGGTGTGGCTGAGACAGTGTGGGTTCTTCAACCTTTTCATGTTGTCAGTCCAGCCTCCCTTACTGCTTCCTCTCTATCCTGACCTGCTTTCTCAGAATCACAGCCACAGCTTGCATCCCACTCTGAGCTCCTAGTATCTCATGGTGTGACTGCTGCATGACTGAATGAATGAAGCAGAAAGGCAGTGTTCAGTGGCTATCCAAGTCCTGCTTAACGGCAGGGAGCCCTCTACCAGAATGGTCTATTCAGTGAAATGGAAGAGGTTTTTGGTGTGGTCCTTGGCCCACGTGATCCAACCAATGCAGACTTCTATCCAGGACATCTTGGAGTACCTGCTACATCTTCAAAAGTTGAGTCTTGCATTTTGTTCATTGAGAGTGCACATGGCAGTGATATCAGCATTTCATTCTCCTGTTCAGGGAAAATCAGTTTCCTCCAATGCCATGGTGACAAGATTCTTAAAAGGGCTTCTCGATCTAGAGAGCTCGTTCCCTTGTGGGATCTAAACATGGTCCTGGTGACTCTGATGGGTCCTCCATTCGAGCTCCTACCATCTTGTCCATTAACCCTCTTATGCTGGAAAACCACTTTCCTGGTAGTGATTACATCTTCAAGGAGGGTGATAGAGTTGCAGGTTCTGATGGCAGAGCTTCCTTATATACTATTCTTCAAAGACAGGATAACTTTACGATCACACCCCAATTTTTTGTCTAAAGTAGTCTCTCAGTTTGATTTGAACCAGGCAGTAAATTTACCTGTGTTTTTTTCCTAAGCCACATTCACGTCTGGAAGAGCAGTGCCTCCATGCCTTGGATGTCAGACAATGTCTGGCTCTCTATCAGGATAGGATTAAACCATTTTGTACTTCACGTCGTATGTTTCTGTCATATACAGGGCTGGTGCAAGGATATTTTGCGCCCTAGGCAAAACTTCCACCTTGCGCCCCGCCCCCCCACACACACACACATCGGTTCATTGAGGGGCAAATCCCAATAAGCCTTTATAGACCCCAGAGGCCAGCCGTTCCCAGGGGCTGCTCCCCAGACCAGGTTCCCCCCTCCCCGGCTCCTGAACTTCCCTGGAGGGTGCACAGCACCCCTCCCCCCCCCCCCTGAGCCCTCCCCACCCCCTCCCGTCGGCCCCAACCCCAAGTCCACTCACTGGCTTTGCCAGGCTTGGGCTGCTGCAGCAGCTTGGCAGGGAGGAGCCGCCTTCCGGAGGCACCGGAGAGCCAGTGTGTCCCACTTGCGGTGGCGGCGAGCCCCAGCCATGGAGGAGCTGGCACGGCACAGTGGGGCAGCAGCCCTGCAAAGGTGATGGTGCTGCTAGTGGGGAGCAGCCGCACCCCCCGCCCTTCCTGCCCAGGTTGCGGCCCGGTGTGCCCCCCCCCTCCCCAGGGCCTCCTGCAGGCTGCAGCGGATGCATGCGGACATCGCCCCCATGCGCCTCCCAGCTCCCCCCTCGCCGTGGTCAGACTCTGTGGCTCCCAGGCATGTGAGCCACCACCGCCGCTGGGGCACGGGGCCCTGAGCCTGCTCCAGGAGGGGCAGCAGCAGCTCACCTGCCCGGGAGCCGCAGAGGCAGAGCGTGGCGAGGGGGAAGCCGGGGAGCATGCTTGCCTGGGCTGTGGCACAGCACCCCCCCCCCCAGGGGCTCCTGCAGCAGATGCATACGGGCAGCAGCCCCCATGTGCCCCCGGGCTCTCCCCTTGCCACACTCAGGCT
>NC_048303.1:42515535-42525535 GCF_013100865.1 Trachemys scripta elegans
CGGGGGGGGGGCTGCCAGGCCGCAGCCTGGGCAGGAGGGCCAGGGGGTGCAGCTGCTCCCCGCTAGCAGCGCCGCCACCTTTGCAGGGCTGCTACCTCCCCCCCACACACACATCGTGCCGGCTCCTCGATGGCTGGGGCTTGCCACCACCTCAAGCCAACGCTCTGGCTCTCCGGTGCCTCCGGAAGGCGGCTCCTCCCTGCCGAGCCAGGGCACCACTTTTTGGTACCCCCGACCACTTGACGCCCTAGGCGACTACCTAGTTCGCTTTGTGGTTGCACCAGCCCTGGTCATATATAGACTGCATGAAGGGTCAAGCAGTCTCTTCACAGCCCATCTCTAAATGGATAACATCCTGTATCAAGACTGCATACGAGATAGCTTTAGTTAAGCCTTCTCAGTGGGTATGGTAGTATTCGATGAGAATGCAATAACGTTCCTTAGTGACATTTCCATATTGGACATTTGCAGGGCTGCTGCGTTGTTGATACATACATTTACGAACCATTGTGCCATTACTGCATCTTCTAGAGGGGATGGAAACTTTGGAAGGGTGGTCCTGCAATCTTTATTTAGATAGCTTCCAAGCCCCACTTCCTGGGTAGGGTACTGTTTGTGAGTCACCTAAGTGGAATACATGGCTGCATGTACTTGAAGAACAGGAAATGGTTACTTACTGTAACTGTGGTTTTTCAAGATATCATGCAGATGTGTATTCCATAACACACCCTACGTCCACTTTGCATCAAAGTCTCCTCTCATGGGCATTCAGTGTCAAGGAAGTGAGGGGGTTGGGGCAGCACCCCCGCATGTAGGCGGGGGGGGGCTACAAACATAAAGCATGAGCGCCGCCCATCTATGGATAGTGCTAAGCAGTTTCTCTGGCTCTGGCATGCTGGGTGTACACACACACACACACACCCCAAGTGGAATACAAGGCTGTATCAAGAACCACAGTTAGAAGTAACGATTTCTTCTGTTTTACTGACTATATAGATAGATTAATCTTGGAGAAATGTCAATTGTTAGTTGTAGTGCAATTCTTTTGAGAAGCTGTGTGTATCACTAGCAAAGTATGTTTTTCTGCTTTAGTTTCTCTGAATGAATACTTTTAGGTGTGGCTGCTACTTACAACCTATATCCATGAAAGCAAACAAAACCATTACATGGCAGTAAAATATTACAGGAATTACTTGCATGAAGGGGAATTGCAGCATTTGGACCAGATTTTGGATATGCAGTTGTCCCAACAAAAACCAGCATCCAGAAAAAAAAATACATACATATAAATGGTATTTAAAAGGGTTTTTGCTCTTTGAATGCAATGAATTTTCAATAGTTCTGATTCTGATCAGGCTTGCTTTTTGAAGCTCCTGTGATGTTACTTTAGGTGGAAGAAAAACTGATGACCCATCAAAAGGGCATGTCAGAAAAGTTAACAGAATCTGCATAGATTGAATTCTGGAAAAATAAATTGCTACTTGGTCTGTGCTTCAAATAAAGGAAATAAAGTCTTCTCATTTCTCATACCAATCTGGTGGCCGCCTCCTGCTTCAACATAATTAGTGGTAAATTTCACCATAACTCTCAATATGCAATCAAAAAGGTTAATTAAAAAGTAATTAGTTTACACAGATACATTTGAATGATTATGTAAGTTTATGAAAATAATGAGAAATGCCTCTAGATGCTTTTCAGGTTTTACATATTTTCATGGGAATAGGTTCATCAGAGAGATACCATCATCACCTCTAAATTTATCTTCAAATAAAAATAAAACCCTGTTTATCATTCATCTACACCAGTGGTTTTTAATTTGTGGTCCATGGACCTCTGGGGGTCTGCTGACTATATCTAAGATGTCCAAAGGGGTCCACACCTCCATTCAAAATTTTTAGGGGTCCACGAATGAAAAAGGTTGAAAACCTCTGGTCTACACTACAAGCTAGGGATGTGATTCCCCTTCTGCTATACACTTACTCATGCTAGCTCTCCTAGCACTAGCACAAGGATAAACAATGTAGCTGTGGGGGTATGAATAGCGGCAGCAGAGGCAGGGCTTAAGCAGGCCAGGGCCGTACCCAGTGGTTTCTAGCATGTATGTATTCAGCTTGGCGAAGCCATGTCTCTGCTGCTGCTGCCACCCATACTACCATCGCTTCGCTGCTATTAATACTAGTGCTAGCTCTCATTGAGCTAGCATGAGTATGTGTACCCGAGCAGAAGAATCACATCCCTAGCTGTAGTGTAGACATAGCCTTCTTCTGGGTCACAGTCAAACTAGGAGATAAATGTGATAGTTGGGTTGACATTATTGCCTACATCCAGTTTTTTGGAAAGGGGAGAGCATGTTGCATTTATGTGATACCTGCAGGGCCGGCTCCAGGCACCAGCTTACCAAGCAGGTGCTTGGGGCAACCACTTCGGAGAGGGGCAGCACGTCCAGCTGTTCGGCAGACGTTCCCTCACTCCTGCTCGGAGCGAAGGACCTCCCGCCGAATTGCCACTGCGGATCGCGACTTTTTGGGGGGCTTTTTTTTGTGTTTTTTTGTTTGTTTGGCTGCTTGAGGCGGCCAAAACCCTGGAGCCGGCCCTGGATACCTGTCACTGCAGTATCTAGAAGACACGATATTACACTTGTTCAGAATGAGGAGCATTACACTACTGCAACACATTGCAGAGTTAAACACTTACTCGTCACTAAATTGTGGTCTTACAAAAAATGATTTGCAACAATCACTATAATTCTTACTTATCATAAGGGAGCAAGGCAAAGTGTTCCAGACAATGATGCTAACAAGAGGTAACCACTCTGCCTACGCTGAATTAGACAGAGGACTACACTGAGATTCCACAGTGACACTAATAAGAAATAGTTACCTGCTCTGAATTCATTAGCCTATTTGCTCTAAAAACACCCAGATTGCCACCCCTCATTTCCACGTCTGTTAGAGCACTCGAGCCTCCACAATGGGTTTTCTTTGCTGATCACTGGTCATTTGGAAAGAATACTGAACCAGCCTCCCTCTTTAATGTTGGCACACTAGCCACCACACTCAACAATGTTGTAGTAAGGTTGGTTTCCTCAGATCTGACTATGGTAATGTGACTAACTGGAACACTAGAGAGGTTGATGAGAGAAAACGAAGGAGTTGGAAGAATCACATTAAAACTGCTTTCAAAGTAGATTTGCATTTAAAAGCTCAATGGAGTGATAGGCTGAACAGACTTTTTAATCACAAAGTTACTGGTTCAGATCCTGGCCATGTTAGTATCCAGCAAAATTAGCATCTGATGACTATTCACTAGTCTGTGTAAAATGAAGTGGTGGCCCTAGTCCATTTCTGATTCTTATTATTATTTATATTGTGGTAAAGGCCGAGAGGCCAACCAGGCTGAGGCCTTGTTGTACAAATAAAGTAAATGTCAGTCCCTGCCCCCAAAGAGCATAGTCTAAATATATAATAGGGGCTCAGACAAACAAGTGAGTCAGGGTGAGAATTGGAGAAGTAGTAGTAGAAAAATAAGACATGTACAATTCTTAGCCAATCACGAGCAGTGACCACACTTTTTACCTGCTTAGCTGTTATCAGGCAATTTCCATATACATTATCGCAGAGGTGAGTTTAAGGAGTAACTTGAAGAAAGATAATGTGGTGGTTTTACTTGATTTGCACCAGGAGCTTTTTCACTTTTGGAAAGAAGTAGCCAATTGAGGCAGGCATTACTGGATGAATAAAGGTGAGTGTGACAAGATAATGGGTGGATAGTATGGTCAAGGTTTAATTGCAAAGGGCTTTGAAGGCTAGGACAGAAAGTTTTCATTGTGGATGGATAAGTACCAATACCACAAATACCTCCACAATAATTGACAATCCTACAAAGAAGCCAAGGACTGAATTGGGTATGGGTGTGAAAGGTTCAGTCACAGAGACCCCCTTGGGACTGTCACCTGATGTGCTGAGACTACCTCTGAGCCCATTTTCTCTGCAGTTTGGGGATCCAGCACCCTGTCTTCTTGAGACAGATACACTAATCTGCTGCAACACAGACTCAGGGTCTGACCCACGCCCCCAAAGCTGAAGACTTAACTGAAAACGGCTTAGCAAGTGCTCCTGTCTTTAGCACCCAGACACCCAGCTGCCAATGGGATCCAAACTCCAAATACATTTGTTTTACTCTTGTCCGCCCTCTATAACACTGATAGAGAGATATGCACAGCTGTTTGCTTCCCCAGGTATTAGTCACTAACTCTGGGTTCAATAATAAGTGAAAGTGATTTTATTAAGTATAAAAAGTAGGATTTAAGTGGTTCCAAGTAATAACAGACAGAACAAAGTAAGTTACCAAGCAAAATAAAACAAAACATGCAAGTCTAAGCCTAATACAGTAGGAAACTGAATACAGGTAAATCTCATCGTCAGAGATGTCCCAACATGCTTCTTTCACAGACTGGACTCCTTCCTAGTCTGGGCCCAATCCTTTTCAGACCAATGTTGTGGTTTATGGCCTGGGTCCAGCAATCACTCACACTCCCGTAGTTACAGTCCTCTTTCCCAGTTTCTTTCAGGCATCTCTTTGGGTTGGAGAGGCCATTTCTTGAGCCAGCTGAAGACAAAATGGAGAGGCTTCCAGGGCCTTTTATATTCACTTCCTTGTGGGTGGAAAGCCCTTTCTGCTTCTGTGCAAAATCACAGCAACAAGATGGAGTTTATAGCCACCTGGGCAAATCACATGTCCATGAATGATTCAGCTTTTTGCAGGCCGATGCCATTGTTTACATGTTAGTTTGAATGTTCCCAGGAAAGCTCAGATGGGGATTGGTGTCTCCCAAAGTCTATTGTCAGTTAAGTGTTTCTTGATTGGGCACTTACTCAGAATAGTTCTTTCTCAAGAAGCTGACCAAATGTTTCACTGATGCTACTTAGAGTCAAACACATTGAGATACAAGTACATAGCCAATATTGATAACTTCAAATACAAAAAATGATACAGACAGCATAATCATAACCAGCAAATTACAACCTTTCCATAGACACCTTACTTGACTTCCTTTGTACAAGATTTGGTGCAACTATAGGACCTTGGTTTCAACAGTGATCTATATGGTCACAGTTCATGTCAATAACATCACACCCTCCTCCTGAATTACTGCTAGAGACCTGGACACTGTCCATGGCAGAGGCAGTACATATAAAATCCCTGTTTGTCGTCTCTGGTTACACATCCTCCCAGTACCTTTAAACCCTATGATGTCATTCACAGGTGTTCCAGCAAAGTTTGGGGTTCCTGGTTCCCGGGTGCTTGAAAACATGTTGGGGTGTAGTATTGCTAACAAAATGCAGATAGCAGTATTTGCTATATAAGGGGTGGAACAGAACGAAAGGGGTTCCAGTCATGAGAAATCCCCTAGTTACCACCTGAGCTGGAGCTAAAAAAAACTGTACCAGGGGAAAAGATTGGGCCCAGACTAGGAAGGAGTCCAGTCTGTGAAATAAGCTTATTGGAACATCTCTGAGGGTGAGATTGTATCTGTAATCAGTTTCTTAATGTATTAGGCTTAGACTTGCATGTTTTGTTTTATTTTGCTTGGTAAATTACTTTGTTCTGTCTATTACTTGGAACCACTTAAATCCTATTTTTTATACTTAATAAAATCACTTTTGCTTATTATTGAACCCAGAGTTAGTGACTAATTCCTGGGGGAGCAAACAGCTGCGCATCTCTCGCTATCGGTGTTATAGAGGGTGGAGAATTTATGAGGTTACCCTGTATGAACTTTATACAGAGTAAAACGGATTTATTTGGAGCTTGGATCCCATTGGGAGCTGGAGACAGGAGTACCTGCTAAGCTGTTTTCAGTTAAGTCTGCAACTTTGGGGGCATGGGTCAGACTCTGGGCCTGTGTTGCAGCAGATTAGCGTATCTGTCTCAACAGGACAGGGTTCTGGAGGCCCAAACTCGCAGAGAAAAACGGGCTCAGAGGTAGTCTCAGCACATCAGGTGACAGTCCAAAAGGGGGCTCTGTGACCAAACCCATCACAATGGGTAACTGAATTACTCTCCGATTGTCAGAAGGAGTAACTACAGATCAAGCTTGAGACTCATTAAGGGAAAGGCAGAGAAAATGTGAAAAAGATTGCACTGCTCCTGCTCATGTGGTACACGTTCCGTGGCAACACAGAAGATTTCAGTCTCCAGTGAAAGGGGCTGTACTGACTACACAAGTGCTGACATTTTTTAAATGGAAAGCTCAGTTGAAATCTGACCAATATGTTCCAGTTAGATTTCTATATATAAAACTTAGCTCAATACTGGCGCTTCCACCTCTGCAATGGCATAGTCCTCATTATAGGTACTGAACTTCACAAGGAAATAATCAACAGTGCTTCACAACTGGCTCAACTTGAAAGATATGCACTATCTTTCATCTACAAGCACTTCAGAAAAATTTAAATTGTTCCTGGTTTTGCTTTTTTAAATAACATTCCAGAGGATTGGCCACCTCGAGCACTGCTGAGCATGGTATCCACATGGCTTTGTGAATTGCAGGGAGCGTGAGCCACTAATTCAAACTCTAATGCAGACTTTCAAGTGATTTTATTTTTAATTTCTAAAGAACTTTTGCTTCCTCTTAGCTTTTTGTTGACTTCACAAGGAGGAATTATTATTTAATGGGAAAGGCAGTGGGCTGGGTATCAGAAGATCTAGGTTCTATTCCTGCCATAATTTTGCTGTGTGAATTTCAGCAAGTCACTTATGCTTTCTGGCTCTAAGGCCTGATCTACACTTAAAAGTTAGGTTAACATAGCTACAGTGCCATATCCGTGCCAACCTAACCCCTGATATGCTGCCATGGTTCTGTCACCTAGCTACTGCTGCTCAGGGAGATGGATTATCTCTGGTGATGGAAAACTCCCTTCTGTTGCTGTAGGAAGTATCTGCACCATGGGTGCTACAGCATCATAGCTATGGCATCATAGTTGGGCAGAGATAGAGCCCATAGCATATACATGACCTTAGTTTGCATCTCTGCAATATAAACTTGATATTTAAATGTTAATCTCACCTGAGTGTTGTGTGGCAAACCTAATATTTAGTGCTTTGAGATCCTCTGATGGAACATTGTAAATTATGATCTGAACAAGTTATTTAAGAATTAAGTAGAACAATTTAGTATTAAGAAATTTTAATGTAATACCCTTGATCCATTTGTTATAGTCCACCCTAGAAGAGGTTGGAACATTTGACTAAATGAAATTTTCCAGAATATCCTTGGGGGGAAAAGACAAGTGAGAAAGTCTGTAGCCTGGTAGTTAGGTCACTGGCTGGGATCTGAGAGACCCATGTTCAAATCTTCATCTATCCTAATTCAGAGCAGAGTTTTTTATTTATCTCAGACCACTCCCTACTCTGCCTGATTGTCCCAGATCATGGCTAACCACTCTCCTGAAAGTAGCATACCCACAATAGACAGCTTTTATGTTGGGTAAGTGCTGAAGAAAAACCCAGACAGGCATTTACTGTATATACATACTACTCTCAACAACATGTTATTGCTGAACTGGAACAGTCTCCACTAATCAGACTGGATGAATGTTGTACTTACCACGATATAGTAGAAGTTTTAATAAACTATATCAGGGGTGGGCAAACTATGGCCCAGGGGCCACATCCGGCCCTCCAGCCTGTTTAATCCAGCCCTCGAGCTCCTACTGGGGAGCGGGGTCTGAGGCTTGCCCTGCTCCCCGCTCCCACCATGGAGCCGGGTGGGAGGCTGCTCTGTGCGTGCATACTGGGGTCCCGGAAGCAGCAGCATGTCCCTCCTCTGGCTCCTAAGTTTAAGGGTTAGCCAGGGGGCTCCGCGTGCTGCCCCCACCCCAAGTGCCACCCCTGCAGCTCCCATTGGCTGGGAACTGCTGCTAATGGGAGCTGCAGGGGTGGCACCTGTGGACAGGGCAGCACGCAGAGCCGCCTGGCCATGCCTCTGCATAGGAGCCAGTGGGGGGACATGCGGCTGCTTCCAAGAGCTGCTTGAGATAAGCGCTGCCCAGAGCCTGCACCCCTGACCCCCTCCGTACCCCAACCCGGAGCCTCCTCCCACACCCTGAACTCCTCATTTCTGGCCCAACCCCAGAGCCCACACCTCCAGCTAGAGCCCTCATCCCCTCCTGCATCCCAACCCCAATTTCATGAGCATTCATGGCCCACCATACAATTTCCATACCCAGATGTGGCCCTTGGGCCAAAAAGTTTTCCCATCCCTGAGCTATATGGTATCCAGTCTCTGAACCCAACCAAAAAGCTCTCCATGGTTTCTTCCAATGTACCTTTTCCCCTCGTCAGGAATATGATCCTCTCTTTGAACTGAAAGAATTGAAGTGTAAGGGGGGAAAAAAAGAGGGGGCTACTTACTGTACACTTCTTTCCATAGCCACGGAATATACATATTTCTGGATGTTAAAATCACAGCTGCCCTCAGAACACACAGCCTACGTGCCCACAATAAACATGTCTGCCTTATCGCCTCAGTTTTTCTTCCAGTTAAAAAAAAGACATCTAGATTTAATCATTAAGCAAACTAATATGGTGGAGACTGGTTGAACCTCCTTGAAGCTGATGGGCATGACAGCTGCCTTTCATTCAGAATAAATGCAAGAAGCAAGTAAGTTCATTTTTTGGAGTAAAATAGCTAAAGCAATAGGAGCCACCACCCAAAATGCAGGCCACATGCAAAGCTGGTCAGAAACTGAGCTCTGTGGGTGAAGAGGTTTTGCTGGGTCTCAGTGGATAGAGTGTATGACTACAGCCATGCAGTCAGAAACAGAGGCAGCAAGAAAACAGAGAGAAATAGACAAAAAAAAAAAAGCAGACATCAAGAAAAGGACTGGAAACGTGGCCCTGAGCGAAGGAGAAGAGAGTGAGAGCTTTTGGGGCAAAGGAAAGTCATTGGAACAAAGAAATTGCCTCCTGTGGTTTGTTTCCTACCGTATTCTGGGAAACAGGACTTGGTGTGCTTTCTTTGTAAATAAACACGATTGCACCAAAGAAACACCTTGTCAATTTTCCCTCCTAAGGGAAACAATTTACAAGACTCCAAATATTAGCTAAGGGCTAGGGCCAAAAGGGGTAATAGTAATAATTGAAGAGGAGTCTTATGGTGACTATCTTAAATATTTCTAATGTGCCATCACCTTGGTATCTGGCTGGCCTCCCCCCCAACACACACTCTGACTGCAGGAATGCAAGGTCACTGAAGGACCACTTTGTCTCAGCATTAAGTAGCTTCTCCACAATTTGAAGCATTAAACTCTCCCTAGAGAGCACAGCCCTCTTCACACAAAAGGTGGATCTCCCAAACTGAACACATAAAAGTACCCCATAAAAACAGCCCCATAATTTAGGGACTCAAGACCACATATTTATGCACCCCATTCATTAAGCTGCCATTTACCCTCGAGCTCCCTGTGATCTTCAGTTCTTCTAGTATTCAACCACAGAACTCTCCTGGAGTTTTTCTAATGTAAGATAGACCTTTCTCTTTAGCAGGAGACTTTGACCTTTTTTGTATATTGAAGGTATTGAGTGTTAGGAAAAAATGCATTTGGTGTGAATAAGTGCAAGCCTTGAATTATTTATTTTTAAGCTATTGAGGACATAAGTAAAGAAAGAAAATGCCATGGCTTTTATTTTAGTATTGCATAAGCAAGCTGCTTTTCTTGATTAGATGGAAAAACACCAAGAAGTGCCCAATTTTACTCTATAAAAAGCTGTGGGTGACAGCAAAACACTACCTCTCCCTCTCTCACAGAGCAGAGCCAGCATTAATGTACCCCAGGGAAATGACAGTAGGCTATTATCCCATTTGTTTCCCTTTATTTTATGTAGATTTAATATGTGTAATACTTTGCACTTACACAGGGCTTTCCTTCCAAGGATCTCAAAGTGCTTTACAACTATTAATGAGTAGAACCTCCTAAAACCGATGCAGAGTATTATT